>NW_008627399.1:124421-144639 GCF_000691845.1 Merops nubicus | reverse complement strand
GGCTGAACAACCCCAACTCCCTCAGCCTGTCCTCACAGGAGAGCTGCTCCAGCCCTCGGATCATTTTTGTGGCTCTCCGCTGAACACGCTCCAACAGCTCCACGTCCTTCTTGTGCTGGGGGCTGCAGAGCTGGACACAGGACTCCAGGTGAGGCCTCCCCAGGGCAGAGTAGAGCAGCAGGATCACCTCTCTCCATCTGCTGGCCATGCTTCTTTGGATGCAGCCCAGGATTCGACCGGCCTTCTGGGCTGCCGCTGTGTGTTGGTGGCTCCTGTCCAGCTTCTCATTGACTAGTACCCCCAAGTCTTTTTCCAGTGGACTGCTTTCTAATGTATCCTCTCCCAGCCTGCACTGGTAATGTTGGTTCCCTCTCCCCTGCACTTGGTCTTGTTGAACCTCATGAAGTTCACCCGAGCCCACCTCTCCAGTCTGTCCAAGTCCCTCTGGACGGCCTCCCACCTCTCTGGCTGGTCAGCTGCACCACCCAGCTTTCTATCATCAGGAAACTTGCTAAGGGTGACTCGATGCCATTTTCTGTGTCATTGATGGAGATATAAACACCACTGGTCCCAGTACAGACCCTTGAGGGACACCACTTGCCACTTTTACACCACTTGTCACTTTCATGGTGACATATGACATTTAGGCAGCTCAGAGGTATGAAAGTTCTAGAGATTGGAAAGGCAGTCCTGTGAAAAAACTCAGAACTAGTTGTAAAACAGACAGTACCTCTATTACAGAGTAATTTTTTTGCGGGGGGCGGGGGACGAAGGGGTCAGGAAGCTTTGTTGATGAATACTGAATAGGAACCATGCTTTAGAAACTATTCTTTTTCAAGGTCATTAAAAAAGTTCTTCATTTTCTTGTCACTGATCTAGCACTCCTGAACCAATATTTACATAAATCTGCAAGACTAAAATCAGTTGAATTATCTTCTCTAGACTAGATGTTATTGGATATTATTTTTAGTCTAAATTGTACCAAACAGTATGAGCCTTTCAAGCATGACTCCCCAGTAGGTAAGGGCAGCAAAAAAAAAAACATAAAACATTGGATAAAACAGAAAAAACAGTGTTCCTGGAGTAAAGAATGTCTTCTAGACAACTTTCATCTGTAAAGACTTGATATCATCTCCCATTTACAGGCAGAACAAATCATGACTATCAAATAATTTTTATATACAACGTCAAGAAGCTCAACTCTAAATTGAAGACATCTCTTTTAGTATATACAGCAGTTCAACAGCCTGAGATAAACATGGCAGAACTTTGTGGTTGTGAAAGTCAGCCTTAAGTCCTAATTTCTTTATGCACAGAAATGAAGCTATTGATGTGTTTCTCATTAGCTGGAGGAAGAAAGGAAGAGAAGAAAAGAGAAGGAAGTGCAAGAAACTTTACCATCAAAGAATCATAGAATGGCTTAGGTCAGAAGGGACCCTAGAGGTCGTCTAATCCATGTCATGGGCAGGAACACAAGCAGTGAAGAATTGAAGCATTTGTCCATGACAAAGTTCAGCTCTTCAAACAAAACCATCTTCTTTCCTCACCATTCACAACATTATTCTCATCACAACCCCCAGCCTCTAAGGCTGACATCAGGATGCAAAACTGGACACTGACTCACCACCAGACAACCATTCACCTTCTGAAGAGCAACAGGCAAAAAAGTCTGTGGAAAGAGCAGCATATACACACCAATCAACCATAACATACCTGTGCACCACCTTGAAGTGCTGGGGTTTAAACCCCCAGCCCTGAATGAGGGTTGGTGTGTGGATGATGTCCACAACCACACAAGAAAGACCCTTCTGATGACTTTTCATCCATGGTCTGAACAGCCTTGGGAAGGAACTGATTAGGAGATCACCACCACTGCCTTCCACATTAACTTGGAGGCAGGGGAAGATGCGACCTATATAAGAACTGACTCTGCTGGCAGTAGAGTTGAGAGGTCTGCCTGCAGAGTGCATGTGCTGTGTGAGGATTCTGGCTACTGGAGGGGCTCCCTGACTCTTCATGGCAAGTGGAGTTCCCAGGATGACAGGGACAGAACATGAAGCTGTCTCTGAGTCCCTGCTATATAATTGGGCTCATGGTTTGGCTCCTTGGTCAGTTTGCTCCCTTCTCCACGTCCAGTGTGGTTGGCAAGTGCATTGACTTGTTCCTTCCTCCAGTTGTCTGGCACTTTGGATCTCTGGTGTGTGATGTGGTAGTAGAGGGAGGAGTTTGGCTGCTGGTCTGCTTATTAATACTATTGTTCTATATTGGGCAAGTGGTCAGCAGAGGAAACCTATCTGTTACCATGAGAGATGAGTTGTAATAAATACTAGCAGGAAGTCAATGCTTCTAACAGCTTTCAGTACTATTTATAAGATTAAGGAACACAAATCTCAACACCCTGGGTTTCATTCCCACTCCTGGGGAAGTGTCTGGCTTATCTTGTCACTCTTCTTGCTGTGTTTCTCCTTGCTTTCTGCTTTCTCCAGGCCACAAATCATGAAGACAATTTCCATACCTAACACAAACCACATTCAGGCAATAAGCACATGTTGAAGAAAGTGGGGTGGAGGGGGAAGGGAACCACCACAGGAAGTACAAAGGAAAAAAAAAAAAACAAAAAAAAACCCTGTTGACTTTTAAGAAAAATGTTTTAGCTTTACCTCTTAATGGCATTTAGACTGAGCCCATAGTTTATAGCATGAATTCAGTTTTAGCCTTTGACTTAGGCCATGGTTAACAAAGTTAAAGAAAAGAGAGATTATAATTTAGCTTGCTTGTTCAGGAATTATCTTTGCCATATAACTCTCACAATTTGAAGAAATTAGCCACAAGTTAGTTCTTTCTGAGACGAGCAGCAGCTGATGTGCCGTATAAACACTACTCCCATAATCCCCACTAAGGGTTTATGAACAATTCTTCATCCATTGTTTCCAGATTAAGAAGTCAAAAGTACATAATGAGTATTAATCTAAGGCTGCTGGTAACTCCAATTAGTACATTACACACATTGATCAAAGGGAAGTGCTTGTGAACAGCTGAAACTTTTAGTCACATTTCAGTTAAAATGTGATAATTAGGATCTGTAGGTTAGCGTGTCTTTTTTCTTCACTGTGCTATCTTACCTGTGCTAATTATATCACTTTTTGTCAGGCTTTAAAAAAAGAACATTCCAAATTACCGATATTAAACCAGTTGCTCTTCATTTTTAATTTAACTTGCTTCATGTCCCATCAATAAATTCAGCAGAAGGTTACATATATTGAAGTTAGAGTTGTGTTGAAAACAAAGCTGCAGCCTGCTTTCCTGGATGTGTTTACATGCATTATTATAGTTTAATTGGCTTCCTAATTTCTAAAGCAATGCATTTTTCCTCCTCTGTCATTTATTTGGAATGCATCATGTTCACAAATGCTGATTACTTTTCTGTTAGGGATTTTAGCCATCTGTGCTAACACAGTTGCTGAGAGAGTCATACACAATGGGAAAAAGAGATAATAGTCATTAACATGAAACAACAATAAAAGACCTAAATCTGCAAGCTCCAACTTTGCCTACAGTTTATGATTAATGAAAACTAGTGCTTACTGAAAGCTGATTATGTGTTTCATTCTGTGTGAAGCCTGAGGGGCTGAGGCTTAGAGGACTAAAATCCTTCAGATTCCACCCAATTTAATGTCTCTCCAATTAACTTTGCAGATTGAATCACTGAGTCAGCACATTCACTGCAGCAAAAGCCATTAGAATTGATTTTCCCCCTGTCTTGCTAAAAAACCATCAGCTGATGATCACAGCCGATCAAGCAATACAAGACAGTGCAGCACCCCAAGAAAGTTACATTTTCTTTCAAGTCCCAAATTCACAAGTTTCTGAGTACTGCTTGCCTACTTACCCGAGTTTAGCTTAGAGTTTAGACAAAGGAGATGTTTTGGCTCAGGGCTGACAGTCATAAAATTGTGTGTGCTGTAGGCATTACTGCTATATGAAAAGTTGGGGTGAAAGAAAAGAGCTGCTGGGGAACAGAGTATAAGAGTTAAGTAAAAAAAAACCAACCAACCAAACAAAAACACTCTAAACAAATAAACAATTAACAGGGCTTCACTTTCTGTTATCTTTTTTTCTCAGTAGTTCCCTCAGTGTTTTCTGTTGAATTATCAGTGAGCCAAGATTAATGGCAAGTAAACTACCAGATTAAGCTGAAGCACTGCTGGTTACACTATCAGTGCCACAACTGATGAAGCACCTGGCTTAAAATGCCCAGCATAATGTTCTCATTATTATGAGCAACGTGAACTTGCAGGTCCTGCAAGCTCTTCTAGGTCAGCAGTCAAAGCCAAATTGGAGGCTGGCCACTATATACATTTGGTGCAGGTTGTGCCAAGCAATGTGCTGCAGGATCAGCAGCATAAACAAGGTGGGTATAGCATCTAAATTAAACAGTACCAGGGAGAAACAGAGCACTTCTATGAAAGAGGCAGTTAAGCAAGTTGCAATCACTAAAAAAAAAGGCCATCCCTCCCACCTTAACTTCATTCCCAGACTTGCTGTTTTCTCTGCTGTTCTGTGATGTTTTCTGACCTTATTAAATTCATTGCAATGAGACAGAAGATAAAAGTTAAACAGTTCCTTCTCATGCAGTGAGTGTCCATGCACAGGGAGAAGTAGGAAAGGTGGTACTAGAAGATAAGAAATCAGCCTAGCCCGACTCCTGACACCTCACCCTTTGTCCAAAAGGCTAATTTTGAGGGTTTGGGGTTTTTCAAACAAAATAAAAGTGTGTTTCTTAAATTCCTATTCATCTAGCAGGTCCTTAAGAAAGGGGTAGTGACAACTATGTGACTGGCAGGCCCCTAAAAGCTCCATTTCTCAGTAATTTATTCTAATACATGATTTTTTTTACCCCCTCCAGTATTTTGCTAAATAAAAGAAAACACTTTTAAGATGCTTATCCTAAAGAAAAAATAATCCTAAAAAAATGGTTTTTGCTGATAATCTGAAAGAAATGACAGGCTATAATCCCAGCATAAAGGAATCTAAATAGGAGTTAAAATAAAGGCTTTAAGTTATTTAGTGTGTAGGGTATTTAATTTACTTTTTTTTTCAAACTGCAGAAAGAATCAGAACACTCAAAATTATCTATTGAAAATTAATCACATACAGTTAAATTAATATAGTAAATAATTATATCCCATAAAATTAATTAAATATCACATTACAGTCTCAGTTGTGCAAAAACTATATTTTGAGACAACAGAGGAAGGCAAAGATACTTTTTTCTAGTCCTATCCACTCCCCTTTAAACCAAGTCAATTGTCTGTTTCTATTTAAATATAATGGACATAAAACAAATGCGTTATAAAGGTAAATAACTTTGACATTAAATATTTCTTACTTTATGGTGTTCAGTTAAAAAGTTTTTTTTTTTAAAAATCATTCTACTATATCCCACTCATATACATTCAGTCCATTCATATGGTCATTTTTAATGAGTCATCTGTATTCTAAGACTAAACCATCTACTATACATTGAAATTCCCTGCTTCACATATTTTCTAAAAAATAAAATAAATCAACATCTATTGGCTTAAATTTTACTTCTAGAAACTTCAATTTTAGTGAAGTCCTTGGTAAACATAAACACTGCAGAAGAGATTAATATTCCCCTACTACTTGTTGAAAGAAAACCCACAATATTAAAATCAATGTATGTTTTATTTTATACATCATATGTTACACAAAATATATTCTAATATCAATTCAGATGACATTAATTTCATCAGTTCCTTCACACTGAGAGAAGGATTTTGAGTGTCTTTAAGGAAAAAGAAAAATTAAAATACAATGACAGTCTGTTTTAGCTTCCCTACAGAAATCTCCAGGGCAGCTTGGCCATTATACACATCACTCAGCATACAGGAATACCAGAGCAAGTATCCCTCTTCAAATGATTCCACTGTCATTCAGCTGAGGGTTCCACAGGTCTTAGACTGCCCTGACACAAGCTGTACAATTTCACTTCAAGCATTTGAAAATCTATATTTTTTTTCAGTGCAGGACCATGTTCTGCACTGACTCTCAAGGAATGACAAATTCAGACTGTTAAAATGTGGCCCTAACCATTTGTGAGGCTTCATTTGAAAAAATGTACCTGAGGGAAGTGGGGGAAAATCCTTCAAAAATTTGAGGTACACAAAGCCCAGCTAAATCTGTCAGTAAAAAGCAAATGAAGCATTGTGGAGGGTTTTTGGTTTATTTCTTTTGTTTGTTTTTAGCAAGAGGTTAATATTGTAAGAAAATTTAACATTGTTAAAGGATTAAATTTGTAATAGGACCATCTTAAAAGGATCTTTAGTTAAGTAGCTGCACAGATCAAATAATTTTATTTGGTTTTAGTGCTTTAGTGCCATACAAAAAACATATATAGACTACTAGCCAATTTAAAAGTCAATCTCAGAGCAAGATAAAATCAAATGCGTTTCAGTTTTCGGTGTTGTTGTGGCTTCAGTTTTTGGGAGGGTTTGTTGTTTGTTCTGGATTTTTTTTTAATACTTCATTCACTGTTGCACAGCACTTCTTGCAAGAGCTCTTGACTAATTAACCCAACACATGGAAGACCAAAAGATAATTTAATATATATTCTGTCCATCAAAATTCCTCATATTTTCTTATTATATTCCCATTTTGCCCTGTCACTATTTGCTATACAGTATATTGCAAGACTTATACAATTTTATTAAAAACAAATACAGTTGTGAGACTGCAAAATCATGTCACTAATATTAAAATTTTTAAAATGTAGCGGTTTTGCTCTGATAATTTTTTATCCTTGAAATGAAATGTAAACCTCTTTCGGAGTAACTGCCTTCATTAAACTCTTGTATTCTAACAGAGTGCAGTATCTTCTCATTTATTTATATCACTTTTTGCAGTTTGGCTCTCCAATGTGCCCTTGTGTCAGAGAAGCACACGCACAGGACACTGGATGAGGAAGAGGAAGGGTCATTCTGCAGTGGTTATTGCCTGCAGCTTGCTGTCCCCTGCATCTTTGCACAGCAACTGCAATCCACCAACTTACAGAAACACTGTCAACCACGCTTCCAGCTGGAAGGTATAAGCGTGCCAGCTTACCCAAAAAGCTTTTGAAGCAGATCCAGCAGCAGCCAGCCTGCTGAGGCTCTGGTGCTCCCAGCACAGCACTAGGAATGCCCACATCGTGGCAGAGGTGAAGGATGAGCACTCTCCCCCTCAGCTAAGGAGTCGTTCTGCTCATAGGCACACCAGCTACTTGAGAACGTGCAGCGAATTTGTGAATTAATGGAGTGGAGAACTCACATTCTAGACTGGCCTTTATGAAGGGGATTGAGTCCTTGTTTGATTTGTATGGACTTGGGGTGGGGATTTTTAAGCCGAATGAGCTCATAAAATAATGCTCACAGAATAGACCATAGTGTAAATTTTTGGAGATTTGAACAGACTGTGACAGCAGTCTATCTAAAAAGTAGGTTTTGATGATATGCTAACCAATAGCAAGCAAGCCAGATTTGCTGCTTACCTTCTAAGCTGTTCAAAAGCTTCTGTCTTTCAGGATTTGCAGTACACCCAGGACTCGGAGCTCAGGTCCACCCTGGAAAGCTCTACCAGGTGTTCCATTAAAAGGTTGTGAAATTTGGCAGAAACTAAACCCCCTTGCATTCCAGCTTGTCCTCAGATACTAGAAGGGCTGGGGGCAGCTAGGCTTAGATTCTAAATTAGCACTGTAAGTCAAATTGCATTCAATTTATTGAACTCCCACAATTAAGGATACACTAATAGCTCACTGCACCCTCTGTCTAGTTGCACCCCATGGACTCAGATGGCCAGACTCTTAGCAGCACCCAATGAGAAACTTTTATGGCTAGCTATAAGAACAGTGCAGTTTACTGAAGCAACAGAGGAACAGGTTCTTACGTCTGCCTTGATATTAAAAAGCCTGTCCAGAGAATCTTCACTCCACTCCACTCTCCGTGCTGTTTTGCAGGTAATGCTGTCCAGGGAACCACTGTGGAATGGATTCCTTGCATACCAGCACAGGCTGCACCCAGCCTGGGAAGCTTCTTCAAGATTATACCTTTCCTCAGCATGTAAGCAATGCCATACATTTAATACAAGTTTATTTTTTAAGTTGCCAAGATATTCTCTTGGGTTGGTATGGACTTTTGGGGTAATTATGTTACCAGATACACAAAAGGCTTTCCTTTTAGTGCAGTCATCCGCAGTCCATCAGTTATTGAATTGGTAAATGGCATCATCCAAGCACAAATGCCATGCAGATTCATGAGTTTCTGTGAAACAGCCAATCTGTTGGTGTGTTTGATGATGCCATTAACCTGAGGATGGGAAGGAGTGTGGAATACCTGCCAAATCCCTTCTCCTTTGGCCCACTCTTGTACTACAGTAGCTGTAAAGTGTGAGCTGTTATCACTTTTAATTTCTCTAGTGATTATTCCACACCTGACAGAGATCCTCAGAGCACCCACAGCTTCCACAGCTCTCCAGAAATAGTTTAAAAACTCAAGGTCACAAATGCTGAATCTGATTTTTTTTTTTAATGAAAAGAGTTCCCTTATATAAAAAGGGCTTGAGATTTTGGAACTTGCAAAATGGAAGCACTTAATTTTTAAAGTTTGCTTGGCTTCCACTTAAACATCGATTTTCTTTCAACCAGGGAAGAAATGAAAATCTGAATAACAGGTAAGAGTCAGAAATGTGAGACCCAAGACGATAAACCTTACTCAACTCTGGTATAAGAGTCTGTCAAACAACAGTAAGAATACTAGTAATAGCACATTAGTAAGCATTGACAGTCTTATTATGAGGACCTAAACAGCCACAAATGCTCCAAGTTTATGCTTGGAAAAAACAAAACAAAACAAAAGACTAGACTAATCATAACACAACACTGATGTAAACCTTTCTCTTTCCCACCATGACTTAGAAAGCTCTTGATTAAAACAAAATTGTTAAAGTACAAATTAAGAGAGTCATCTGAAGATACAGAATTGATTTTCAATAATTCCTGTAAGCCTGGTAGGAGTCCAAAAGCTGTGGCTGTATTTAAAACCAGTAAACGAGATGACTCAGACAACCTCTGCCCCATCAGTCTGTGTTCCAAAAAAGGGAACTGGGCTCTGCCACTCAGAACTATTAATAAAGCTTTTAGTGAGATTGCGTAAAATAAGACAGGAATGTGTAAGGCAGCTCGACTTTGTTTGATGACAATTCATTTTAAGCAAAAATGGCTTAGAGGGACACAGGTGAGATCCTTGGCATTTCAGCTTGCTCTCTCATCACAGGTTGGGTCACTCAGCCAGGCTCCATTTCCTGTTAATTACTACAGCAAGAGGATCCCCAATGAGTCATTAGTGATGTCCTGATTGCATTATAGGAAACAAAACACAGCTGGCATGCCTACCTCGTTCTCACTGGCTTTCTGGTCCAAATTTAAGGATTACATCCTCATACACAGAAGCCCTAACACAACAGTGTCATGCACAGGTTATTTCAGAACTCCTACAAAAGCCAGAGCTCAATGATGTAGCTGTTCAGTTCAGTGGGGCCAGTTTTACCTGGCCAATATCTTAGACATGCATTCCATATTTATGTTGCAGCCCAAAAATGGAAAAAAAACCCACCCAAACAAATAAAAAACAAACAAACAAACAAACAAAAACAACAAAAAAACCCCAAACAAACAGACAAAAAAAAACCCCAAACAACAACAAAAAAAACACCAGCTGTGGGCTACAGAAAGTTTATAATTTACAACTAGTTGTTGTGGAGTCAGATGTGGATTCCAAGGATGTTGCACGGAAAGGGACAGAGCTACACTAATTAGTACAGCAGAAAGCAACACTCAGGGAGCTTCAGATAAGGTTACTGTAATTACTTTTCAGATGGACCACTGTGGTCTAAGGCCGTCCCAATACCTTCAAGCTTTAACTGCAGCCACAGGAATTGAAGGTGCTCACCATGTCATCAACACCTCTTAGGATGTGGCCAAAATAAGTTACACAAGATCATTTCAGCAGCAACTAAGAAACTTTAAAAATGTCATCTTTCACCTTTGTTTCCCACAGTTCCTCATTTTAAGTTCAATTACTACAAATTCTGCATAATTACAAGAAGCAAAGGTTGATGTGTTCTTCTGTTATGCCTCAAAGTCCTAGAGTAGTCACAACAAAAATAAGTCAGGCTTCTAAGAGCCACTCTGTTGAAAATAAGCCAAGTAAGAAAAAGTTGCTGAGAAGATTTTTAAGTGCTATTTCTGAGCTTCTTTTTTTCTGTTGAGTCAAAAATACTGATAAGCACTTCAGAACTTGCCCCAAAAGAAAAGTTAATCAAAACTTTTCAAACACCATTAAGATTCCATTAAAGTAATTTCAGGTTCAGTTTAAGGAGAGTTCACTCATCATTAATCAAATATGTCAATGAGCTCTTTGGCCTAATGGTTTTGCATACAAATAAGGAGGCTAACATAATGACTGCAAACCCATCAAAGCAACAAACACACGTTTCCAATAGTCTCACAGTACAGAGATCAGACTGTATTCCTTTGCCAACAGCACTGACAGGCTGCTCTTAACAAAATTCACCACGTGGAATGCCATAAATCCAAATGCATCACTTCATAAGTGGAAATATTTAGAGTTGTTAGTATCAAAGAAGGGATGAAATTGAGCAAAATATTAATAGGAACTTTGGAATTATTAACAGGTTTGTAGAAAATAAAATTTTACGATGAAATTTGCATCCCTTCTCAAAATGTGCCCATTTCCAATAAAAGCTAAACAGGAATTTTATCTCTTGGGTATTGGAGAGCTCTGGGGACGGGACACAATTTCAGCTCGTCTGTTTAAACTATGAACTTAAGCTATGAGCATTTTGGGTTCAAATCAGAGTGAGTTCAAGCATCAGATAAAAAGGCTCTTTTTTTCCCCCCTAAGGTGGATAAAGTAAACTTATATGGCCCCCACCATCATCCATATAAGAATGCAATTTGGACAGAAGCTCAGCTTCTCCATACCACAGGCTTGTGGTATCTCAGGAGGCCTCAGAGTCCTGG
This sequence comes from Merops nubicus, assembly GCF_000691845.1. Taxonomy (NCBI): domain Eukaryota; kingdom Metazoa; phylum Chordata; class Aves; order Coraciiformes; family Meropidae; genus Merops; species Merops nubicus. The sequence goes on along the minus strand of NW_008627399.1, from coordinate 133,541 downwards.
CTGAGAGAGGTCAAGCAGTGTTGGGAGTATACAGGAAAGAGCTATAGATGAAGATCTTCACCTCTCCAAAGTGATCCAAATTTGGCTCAGGATTTGCTCTTGGAGCACTTAATCTAGTTGTAACAATGACTGCACAGGTCCAACACCAGCAGTGGAGATCTTCTGTCCATGCCAACCCAGGAGCACAAAGCTTGTCCTCCCTGCTATCTTCCCTTCTGAGACAACACCACCTAGAAGTTCCACCGAAAATGGGGCCATTTCCCATCAAATCTGACACGTTTTCCTCTGAGCAGCAGCCATGGAGCCAGGCAGTAGGTACACCTGCTCCCCTGCACACGAGGAACAGTCAGAGCGGGGACCAGGCTGCAGGGAAGAAACACAAAGTTCAACGCTGAGATGAGGTGTATGTTTATTATCCTCCCTGTAGAGATTCAGCAGGTTTTGATCACCAGGCTCCCACACCTGGTTCCCCAGCTATCGTGCAACAGCCAGTGACATCAAATAACCTCTGAGAGAGGTGCACAAGTAGGTCTTTGCCTAGCCTAGCTCTTCTTCTTCTGGTGCTATGCTAGACACCCAATGCTCAGAAGTCAGATGAGGAATTCCATTTCTTTCACCAGACTGCTGGAATCCAGCCTCATAATTTTAAACTTGATGAGGATAGTACCACTAACATGACCATTTTTAACCATCAGATTTTCAATATCCTTACTAATGATAACAAATAGACGTGCACTTTGGGATAACCACTCTAAAACTACTTTTTACTCCAGTATTCATGCATAGGTGCCTGAGCTTGCTGCCAGTGGCAAAACTGGCAGTGGCAGTGGCAGGGGAAGGCAGGCAGGAGAACAGAGGACAAGGGTTAAGAAATTAGTTTTTCAATAATAAAAGGATGAATGTTGTGTCATATTTTAACTATCTTTTCAGTAACAGCAAGATAAGGACCTGCAAAATAACTCACATTTTTAACAGAGAAAAAAGAGGTCTAGTGCATTGACTTCTCTTTGCTAAATCTTTCATACTGGTATCCTCACAGATCAATGGGTTAGGTTGTGGTGAACAGATGAACAGGCATATTGCATGGAAATTTAAGTACCTTTATACTTATGGCCCTCAATTTGTAATTTAAAAAAGATGAGACTTACGTTCTATTTAAGCTAAGGTCAGGGGAAAATACTGAGAGGGAGAAAAAAAATTAAGCATGTAAATTTTGAGAACCCATGGTACCAGAAAAGCTAGGTATAATCTTTTAAAAATTAAGATAAATATGCTATACTTGGGGAAACTGTATCTTCATAGATTATGTCAAAGATTAAGACATGCATAATTGATTTAGCTAGCTTAAGACAAATGAGACACAGGGAGAGCCAAGAAAGTAATAGTTTTAAGGAACATTCATTAAGCTTAACTAAGTAAAATACAGTTTGTAACATGCAGAGTAGCTTACATAATTTATACGTACTCAGTTTCCATGTTTTCATTACTGGATATGCTTAAGACCATACTAACAAGTGAAAAGTTAAAGAAAATAAACCCACAGGAAAAAAAAAAGCTAGACAAGGCCAGATCAATTTGCCATTATGAGCTTAGGGACCAGTTCACCTCATAATATTGCTGATAAACAAACTGGATTCTGTGCTTACAGCATGGACCTAAAGATTTGTGAAGGACATAAAAATTTAGAGTCAAGAGAAAAATCAAGCCTGTCTGTGGACTCAGAATTTGCATGGCAGAGGGCTGACTTTTATTTTGTTTAAAAGGAAAGCACATCAGAATTTTTTATCTCAAGATAATACATGAAACCAAACTTGTGCTGTAACTTACACTCGTCAGGAAAAGACCTTGAGTGCCCTGACTTTAATTTGAGCTGAGCAGCTCCGCATATAGGGGTGGTAGGTTTATTTATTTATATATTTTTCCTTCAGAAACACAAACACTGGAGAAGTTAGTTCTGAGACAGCCATTCCACCACAATTTGTACGAGCTGCCATTATGGGTGTTCACATATTTGAAAACCTCTCCATCTTCCTTGTTTTGTTTTTACTCACAAACAAATCATCCTTCTTTCTATTACGGCTGTATAGACTTTTGAGATTCTGCTGATCCTCATTCTTTGCAGGACCAGTTTCTACAATTATTCAGCAATTGGACTCACTCGTTATGTATTGATAATTCAGTAAGTAGGAAAAATCATTGAATAGCATCAACCTTTTCACTGCCATTCTGTGCACACTTTCAAGCACTCATTATTCAGTTCAGAAACTTGAGTAAGGCACTGGTATAGAACACAAGACATCATACAGTACGGTTACCACATGGTCTAAATGTAAAGAAACACAATAAATTGATACATCAGGTATTTCCAAACTACAGTCAGACTACTTGCAGAGAACATGAAGAGACTGTACCAAGGAACAGAGACATTGTTACACATACTATTACTATAAAGTTGCAACAAAAACAGGAGGAGATGAATTCTATCGTTTTGCCAAAAGTTTTTACTCTAGGCATGCCAATATTACCTGAACTAAAACCCTTTGTCTGAGAAGTTGGACAGAATTTCCCTTAGCCTTCACAATCCAGACCTGCCGTTGTTATCAACCTTCCAAACTTAATATCTTAAATGTAGCATAAGAAGTGTACAGAATCACCACAGTTCTATCTAGTAAATTAAGCAACGTTTGCTTTTTATTCTTCATAGCCAAGAACAGCAAGAATTATTACTTAGCAGCTTTTTGGTTTCAAAGTTTGTTGACTTTGAGATATGCTCCTCACGTTAAACTCTGCTTTCACATTCCTTCTTCCCCTCATCCCCACAGTAAAGACAAGACAAGGTAGAAAGAGAGACATTTCAAATAAAATAAAATCAAGCAATCTCACTTGCTTCCTTCTCTTTCCCCCATTAACTGCAGTTTCAATCCCATAGAGTTAAGATGAAACAAGTTTATTGTAGACTTTTTTCACACTGCAACTTTGGCTCAGTTAAGGTCACATCAATTTGATTGACCACCACCATCATAGGTCACCTGCAAACTTTTCTAATGGCAACATCTATAACAGTGGTACTAGCAGTAAAGATGCAGATTTGTTGATAAGAGTCCTCAAGGACTCTGAGGCTGCTGCAGATGAGTACAAAGTTTCCTGTGCAAGAAAGAGCTAATTAAGTCATCTCCAAATACTGCAATATGCAAGAAGTGAACTGCTCACAATTAACGAATATAATTTGCCATGACAGTGCAGAGCTCCTGCGTATTAAAAATATCCTGCACATTTGGGCTGGTGGGTTTTTTAGTAAATTAATTTAGATGGATTTTGATTTAAATGAATTCTGATAGTTGCTGTGCAGTTTTTAGAAACAAAATTTATGGAGGAATGTATAAGTAAGCTCAGGATTGCAGTAAGTTTTATAAGTATGTGCGCAAGTATTTACTTGCACACATTCTGGCACCTGCTGATCCCAGTGAGGTCAAGAAAATAACCCTTTGAATAAACTTCATAATGTAAGTTAGCTGGGTTCAAGTTAGTTAAGTAATTAATTATTCTATAGGAGGCTGGCAGACATGTAACACCCTATGAAATTTTTCAGAAGACACAGGAAAACAACAATTAGCATCTCTCTAGCCTCCCAGCTCAGCACATTCCATGGCATACCAGGGATACTTCTTCAGTGCACTGCAGCCAAACTACTTTCATGGTAAAGCGTGGTGTAGGAAAAAAATGCAATTCAGGTACAGTATAATGGTTGGAAAAGATTATAAATTCCATCATCTCTAACTGCAGCTTTAATGTAGCTTTTTTTTTACCTGCATAAAACAATTGCATATTCTAACACATTTTTTTTTCTAAAACTCAGACAGTATCTGATTCTAAACAGGTCAAGTTTTCTCCTACATTTTTGTTTTACTGAACCTATCAAATAAATCTTCATCCCAAGAAAAATAATCTAATGATTGTGACTACTGGCCACATATCGTCAATAATAGCAGTGCTAAAGCTATTTAATTACTTGTATCAGCCAAATCTCATCTCAGCATCCCCCTAAAGAGATATATGACCATTTAGAAGTGAGACTTCGTACTTCCCTTCAGACATAGCAACTAGAAAACTCCCACTTCAAGTATATATTTTTTTCTTCCTTCACTATAGCTGTTAAAGTGACCAATATGCAAGGGCACACACATTATCTTCAAAGGTCTTGCTGAGTATCAATTTCAGAGCAGTGAGAATGTTTTCTAACCCAAAAGACAACTTTGCTTATACACAGTGAATTAATCTGGTTTGCTGAAAACATTTTTACAAAGGCATGTTTCCCAAACAAATATTTGCAAATGAAAACAACTTTGTCTATTGGATCCCAAATTATTCTTCATTTTGCTCAGCATGACATCATTTGCTCCATGTTCTGTAAACTAGAAATTAAATGTTCTCCCAGTCCTACTCCCCTTCATGGCATATGACATTTGTCCATCCTTGCTCTGTGAACAGTTATGTTTTTCTGCAGATGATCTAGCAAATCCATTGAGTTCACTGTCTATGCAAACACACACAGAGATAAAGTAAACAACTCTACCAAAACTTTAAGTAATAAATTTTGGGTACATTAAGATACTGTAAAAAACAGAGGAAGCAAACTGTATTCATGAAGGAGCAGCTTTCTACCCAAGCACCCTCCAGCTTTCTCCAAAATACAACTTATTGCAAACATAGTGATGCAGACATGGATCCACCAACCCTCACTTACCTCACCAACACCCTTCAGCACTTGTTCCACTCTAATCATAACCAACAAGTTCAGCCAACCAAGCTAAGCAATTATTTAGCTTGCCTCTCTGACTGATAGAGAGGCGTGCTTCTGTAATCATGTGTGTCTAGATAACGCATTTCATGTAAGGCAACTTCCCCTGGATCAAACAGATCAATAGGTCTGGTCAGTTTATCTGTGCAAGTTTAAAGTTTTCTTTGCAGAATCTCATGAAAAGGATTATCACTCACTAATGTCATGAAAAATTCTCACTCATCCAGCTTTTGAAGAGTTTTTGCTTACAGAACTCAGCAAGGAACACAGTTGGAACACTTTGTTGGCTTATCTTGGACTTAACCAGTGAGTTTAATTCAGAGATTTCAGAGAATTGGTCAAGCGTTTCTGCTTTTCCCAGATGTATTTTCCAACTCAAATACAGGAAATTTTAAGTTTAATTTTATTTTTTTTAATTTTTTTTTTTAAAATATAGGTGCTTTTCAGGTTGTTTTTCTTTTTAAACTTCTCTTCACAGCCCAGGGAAAAATCAAGCAGTCACATTTCATTAATGTATCTAAATATTTTTTAAAAAATAGAAACCACCATGGGAAATCAAATTCGGGGAATACCCAGCTGTCCCAGCAGAAACACACACACTGTTGGGTACTATGGAAGATCGTTTGAAAAAAGGCAATTAGCCCAAGTCCAATCATTCCACCAGCACAAAAAGGAATGTGCAACAGTGTTAAGTGGTCAGTCCAAGAACAACCTCAAAAACTCTGGCAACATATCCCACAAGCAGGTTGGTATGTTGGAAATCAAGTATTTAGTCAATTTAACTCTTGCTTCCAAAAGTCATATGGGAAATGTGATATATTGATAGTTTCTGTTAATCTACTGCTCAAAACAAGGACAGACAGATTGCATGGTGGCTTTAAAACACTTCTAGCACTTCCTAGGCAATATCTAGTAGGAGATCATCTGAAACCAGCTAAGCAGTGTGAACTTGTATAAAATGGCCGTTCCCACAGAATAAGTACTTAAATATTTACACTACTCTAGATCAAACCCAAAAGCCATGAATGGTATACTAGACTATCTCCTTATTCTAGGAAATCTACTTTCCTTAACACTTAATCTATTAGTATATTTTCCAGATTTAGTCATCAGCATGAAAATGAAAGTCATTCAGAAAAATATTTCCAAAAATAAAAAGGTGGAAAGCAACTTCTACAAAACTAAAAAAGCTTTTGTTCGCTTGCACTCTATTGCTTTCCAAATAAGTCTTCAGGTATGTTGCCATCTAGTTAGGTAGCACAGATAACAAAAACGCTGTGTAGACGTAGGTTACAATTTCTTCCTTATTATGGCAATTTCTAGAGCCTAAAACTACCATTGTAGTTGTTAGATGTAGCCAAAGTAGCACCTGACCCATAAAAATAGCTTTCTAAACACGGTAGTAACTAGAAATTTGCAAGTACCTACCCAGAATCTCACCTATCACTTCAAACCCCAGAGCCCCAAGCTCCCTAGTGAATCGAATGGTTTTCCATTGTCAAATCTAGTAATGAAATTTTGTTTAAATTCAAATGCTTTTATAGAGAAGTAGGCACAAAGAAGAAAATGCACAGCTTCTGAGTCATACAGTTGAAATCTTTCCATGTAACACCCGATCTGTCACCCGTTTAACAACTTACTTCTTTGTTTAGCAAATCTGAATGCAAACTATGCCCTAGTTTCATTAATTTTTTTTGTTCACAGCACGATTTTTATGAAGCTGTAGTCACACAAATATATTTTAATAAGGCAAGCTGGTTTAATACTAACATTATTTGACAATCAAAGAAAATATCCTTTAATGTGTATTAAACAGAATAAAGGAAACAAGATAACTAAAACATATGATTAACAACCATGGAACACAGTTTGGGTAGATACAGCTGTTTGCCACTTAAAAGGAAATATTCTGTCATATTTAGAAAAACAAACTTTAAATATTTCCTCCTTTCTTTAAAAAAAAAAAAAAAAAAACAAACACAAAACAAGCTAAGAATGTCTCACAGTGGTGCACTACTAACAGTGGAATATGAGTCATTATTATCCGTCCTTTGCCACGCCTATCTACAACAAAAGTGAACTAGATTTTATTTCAAATTTGTGAAGTAATTTCCTTATTTGTGACAACCTGGCTCCTAGGCATATCTGACTACATTTTAAAATGTACCAGTTGCTCAGTTATAGAGTTAATAGGGAAAATATCTTCCTATAGAGTTAATATGGAAAATATGGACTTCATTACATATCAGCTCCATATGAAAATAATGCTTCAAAATGCAACTAAAGACAATTAAAGATTGGGCATGGGGGACAAAACCCCATACAATAGGAAAAAAAAATTGTAAAAAAATCCATTCCCTAATGTAGTAAAGCCTAGGGGAGACAATCTACTGGAGTCAAAAGAATCATTTCCATATTTACAATTTATTTTGTATCTCATGAGGTGTAATTTCACATTTTAGATAGGTTTCCTTTGCAGAAGTAAAAATAAGAGTCTGCATTATGGCTATTATTTAAAGAAAAACAAAACAAAACTCAACCAACCAAAAAACCCCAGTTCTGAGTTATGTATTTCTAGCCACAGGAATATTTTCACAGCAAGAAGTCCACCTGAAATCTTTCCAGTGTAGCTGAGATGGAATAATGCTGATCTTGTGAGTTTTCCATTACCAGATTGAGGGCTAGAAGAGTTGAGGTAACAGGTTGAAAGATGCCCTCTTTTCATTAAAGCAGCAGTCTAGGAGTATGTATTAACATAGCGTCTCTTGTACATCAAGTTGCAAAATTATTCTGAGATCTGAGAGTCCCTGGCTGCTGGCCCAGTAAGTACAGATTTTTCAAACGAGATGGAAGTGACAGGCTCATTTACTATCAATTTTTATGCTAGTAAAGACACGCAAGAGCTGTCTTCACCATTCATTTCTGAGTTTTTAATCAGTTTTTGGCCATCTCTGTCCATAACCTATAGGAACCATTTAACACAACAGTAACCTCTGAAGCCAGTAGTCATTAGCAAAGAGCATTCAAGAATGCAAATAATTAGACACAATATTGACAATTAAGATCCAACAGAACATGCACTATTGAACCTTCTGTGATACGTGGCTTTGAGTCAACTGCAAACATTAGGGTGGTGAACCACCAACACCATCTTCTACCACAGGCCTAAGCTGCATCTTCACTCAAAGTGTTCCTAGTCAAGTCCTGGAAATTACCAAAGCATGTGAGTGTCAGCCGTCAAGTGATCTGAGCTACAAAATGACTGTCAGAGACCTAGCACAGAAAAAAAAACAACACACTGCTTCCCACACTCTCCCAGACAGGTCAGTTCCATGTCCTCAGTCCAGTCTTACTTATTTCAGAACTTGTGTTTGACCTGGAGCCCCTAAGCCTGAACAGTCCAGTTCCAGGGGGTTTTGTGACTTAGATTTTAAGCTATAGGACACAGTACAGATAATTTTCTGAACATGAACAGGGAGAAGTCCTCACAAGTCACAGAACCAACCATATGTTGGTCAGTCATGTTATCACCTGCACCTATTCAGTCTCCTGCTACACTTTGTATTCACAATAACAAAAAGGGAATACAAAGAGATTTGATAGAGTGACAAGTAAACAGCTTTCATACAAGATCTGTATCAAAACACTGTATTTAGTTTGCTACTGACCTGAAGGTCTTTATTTCTTTGTAGTGTGTTTTTCTTTAGCATTCTCTAAGTCAATAAAGGGTAAATTATAAAAAATAGGGTAGTTCCATGCTCAAAAATAAGTGAGAAAATTTTATTAAAAAGGTAGTAAAGCTGTTATTAAAAGCAAAGTTTAGCAGCTTCTAGCAGCAGAAGTTTCCCATCACTATATGATAATGAAGGTTGCAAAAGAAGAATTTTATTGCTGCCGGATCATTGCAATGACAACAGGGAAGCAGGGCAACGGTTCCCTGCTTTTATTTTTTTAGAGGAAGCTTTTCATATGACACTTTTATAATTTACTTTAAACAAAGAAAAAACACAGCCAAGGGAAAAATCACAAACCAAGCTCTCCCTCATTGGTGCAGCTATACCAACAGTACTTAAAAGTGGTGTAGACAGTATAAGCCAACAAAAAAAAAAATCCCTAGGTAAACAAAATCAACACAACTACATCAAGATCAGAGAAACTGTTCTCATGTACATACTCCAGCTCAGGCCCCAAGACCCCTGAAGTATGTTTGTGCTTGAATTTTATAAGGCACACTTTACAGATGCAATCAATGGTAGCGGCCTGTCATCTGTCATCACGTGTAGGTTGTTAGAGGTGCCTTCAGGAAAACTATCCCTGGAAAT
>NW_008627399.1:89602-124399 GCF_000691845.1 Merops nubicus | reverse complement strand
GGAAAACCCCCCAGCCACAAACAGGTCTTAACATAAGCCACAGTTACACAGTTATGTCCCTACTCAATTCATGTTTATTAGACACTGAAAACAGCATTGTAGTTTCTGTGTCAGCTGCAGAAGTGGCTGGGACTCAGGCCAACAAAGTGTCTGCTTTGATTCTTTGATTATATCTATTTTTTTTTTATTTTACTTTTTCACCTCTTTTCTTTGTCAAGGTTCTTAACCATCCTTCCCAAAAGACCATTTTTTCCCCAGAAACTTTAGATCACTTGGACTGCTGGTGTAGCCACCACCTTACAAGTGAATGTTTCCTCACTGACCATTGCTCAAAACATGCAAATCTGTGAATTCCCTCGTCTCCTCCCCTCCAAAAAAAAAAAAAAAAAAAAAAAAAAAAAAAAAAAAAAATTAAATTAAATCCTCAACAAATAAAACACTTCCCAGAAGAAAGTAACTTCTGTAATTACTGTGGAGAACTCCAGAGCCATCTTCCATGATGCAGTGATCAGGGAATAAAGAGGCAGATAAAAATGAACATATAGGGAATGTATCATAATACAAGGAAACAAGAAAAACAGCTCTAACATCATATGAGGTGTTGGCTGCTGACTGCAGTTTCAGAGCCAGACCATAGGGTTATGATAAATGTAGTAATGGGTTGCTTTCTTCATATGAATCTAAGCTTTCTATTTAAGAAATGGAGATATTTCCAGGCTAAGCCACTGCTAAGAAAACAGCTCTCTCAATCTGAGAAGAACTGAAACTTTCCCCCACAAGAGCTCTGTAGCACACCATACATATAATGGATATATATGTTTAAATACATATATTTGCCTGGTGTAATTCCGTGAAAAATCTAAAAAAGTTACTATCCATTAATGGAGTTAGAACAAATGCTGCACCAGATCATCTCCGTTAGTGCTTTCTTAAACAAAATAATGTTTGCTAACACACACTTGATGCACTTCAAGCAAGACATTCTCTACCTCTCCAAAGAAAATATTAAGTTGAAAGAACATTAAGTTGTGCCAGAAAGTGAACATCAAAGGAACTCCCAAACACAAAACATGCCATATGTCTCATTCTAAAGTGGAAGTGTCTATGAACACACTCATCAGGTTTGTGAGTAACACATCTCCAAGACCCTTAAAAGAAATTACTACAGGTCTCTGTTTGAAGCTGAGAGTTATTGACCAAGTAGACTTGGATTTATTCCAGCTTGTTAAAGGTGCTAATGATTCATATATGCAATTTTTAAGAAAGAAATGAGCTTCAGCAGCGAGTTTGATTTTTCTGTCAAAAAGTCAAGCTGCACTAAGTTGTGCAGTGCTGTTATCTGCCTGAACGTGCTGAGACACTTCAGAGAAAAATTATAATACAGCATATTCCTCAAACAACTTGCCTTCAACAAGGCAAAGATATATATGAGATTTCTGCCTACTGTAAACCTTATTTTTCAAACCAAGTAAATCTAAATCCCAGCCCAGAGAGGTAAGTGGATAACTTCAGATAAGTCTTGTTGCCAATCCTAGAGCTGGAAGTTCCCTGTTTGTGTCCTGTCCTAAATCACAATCTTGACAGCATATAGGAAAAAACCATAACCAGCAGTCATTATCATCAACAATGAGTCAGTTAAGTGAGTTAAGTCAAGATAAATCTAAACCAGATATAAAGCAGAATACGGTATATAAATAGTCTCAAAGCATTTGTTTATGTTCTGTTTCAGACCAAACAGCTTTTCAATGGTTTCAGGTAAAATATGTTATGAAGTCCAGAAAAATGAACAAGATCAAGGAATAGAAATCAGATTCACTGTAAAAACTCCTCTTGCAAATGCTGATAGGTAGCTGTCTCAATAAATCCAGTTTAAAGGAAAGAAAATGCATGGAAGATGTTCTCTGAGCTCAGAGCCCCTAACTGCATAAATAAGATATGTAAATGAAATAAAGTATGTAAATGATTACTATGAAGAGAATACACAGTAAGTTAATCCTCTTTAAAGATCATAAATGTATAGTAAAAGGAAAATAAATTGTTTAAAGAAAGATTATCTAAATTAACTTTGACAGTAAGTTAAAGTTTAAATCAGGAAGTATTTAATCATGTATTGGACTTGCTGCACTTTTTCTGGTGTTTTGTTTTGTTTGTTTGTTTTTTTTTAATTTTTTTTTAACCACACTTAATTGTGCAATTCTACCCCATATATACATATGTATACATGGGTATCGTGATGGCAAAGGCCATGTACAGACAATCACAGAGTTGTGTTTGATGGAATTGCTATGATGACTGCTAAATTCCAAACCTCTTTGCCCCACTTAACCAATGCACCAAATGTATTTAGATCTACACCTAAACTTCTTCCAAACATCAAATGAAATTGTCACATCATGAATTCACCACAGGGAGACAGTCACAGCATAAGACTAAACTGAGTAAAATGATATCATTACATGAAACCATGGTGCTAGGAAAAAAACAACACAAAACAAACAGCAAGAGGCAGTGATGCTTCAGCTTGACCTTCCATGAAGGTTGGCATGCTAGTGTAATCAAACATCAACATTCAAACTTCTGAGAAAATTTTCTTTTAAACTTTTCAATTCTGTTGAAGCAATTGGCCATCCAAAAAACCCATGCGTTAGCATGTCCAAAGGAAATTATGGAGGCACAACAAGGACAATAATAAATCTAAACGGAGTGAACACAACACAGAAGCATTTTTGGTTTGCTGCAAGAAATTCTTGAGTACAACTGGTTTGTTTAGTACCGTGGTTCTCTCACTGTTGAGGAAACATGCCACAGATCGTACAGCCTCTGACTATGAAACTGGCGCATTCTACAGCTTCAGAGGCAGTGAGGTGGGAATCACGTTGTTGCAGGGCAGGGGAAAATAAGTGCACCATAAGCTGGGTAGCAACACAGGGCACAGATGTACGTACACACCAAGCAAAGCAGTTGCAGAAGAATTGTAAAAAAAAAATATCCATTTTGAGGGAACAAAATGTGTCTCACTGAAATTAAAAAAAAAGGAAAAACAAAGGAAAATAGTTGGAACTTTGTATTTTTCATGATAACATGAAAGGAATGTGTGAGTTTTGTTTTCAGCCATAGCTCTAAGCAAATGGTGGATATGCAAGTTTGACAAATCTAGCCATAATTTTAACTTCTTTGTAGGAAAGAGGCATTACAGGATTCTGTGTAAGTCTGAGATATCCTTCTGTTTAGTTTTGAGAGGGAATTTGCAGAAAACAAACAAACAAACAAAACCCCAAGCTTATCCAGAGATCCATGAGATAAGGCTACTTCAAAGAAGCCACAGAGTCTAATTAAATAATTTTTCAATTAAAAATCCATAAACCATTAATTAAGCATTACTGGCTTGGCACATTATTAGCTGTATTAATACAAATAGGCATCACCTACCTGCCTGGAGGAGCACAGCCATCATTACAGCCCTCAGAGGACACTACACTTATGAGACACCAGCACATACTCCTGAAGTACCAGCCTGTGCAGAAAGATCCAGATTACTCTATTAGTTAGTGAACAGTAGTAGGAACTCCACAATCCACTCCCCATTCACAGGGGTTAACACTCATCAGCTGGGGCTGTTTTCAGAGGCTCTGCCATGTTTCCCAGGGTGGCCATCCCACTGCAGGAACCCTCACTGCACCTGCAGCAGGTGACAGCATCACTGCCACAGAGCTGTGGCTTTAAAAGGTTGCCTTCTCCCACCTACTTTAGCCCTATCTTAATAAAATAAAATAAAAATTTTAAAACTGAGTTTCCAGGCATTTGCGTGTTTCAAACATCATTGCATCCAACTTGGCAGTTTGCTGAACTCAACCAGGACACCATCCAGATAGCTCTTTCACACACCAGCAACCGTTTGTGCAAGACTATGCTTCTACTACCTCCCACACCTCTTTACAGTGCACACATCCACTTCCATTTAGAGCTACATTTACCAAGCTGCTAAACAATGACAAGCACTCATTGTACTGGCTAGCTCAGCTTCCCTTTCACTCAGCAGCAAACTTCTGGTCTGCAGGAAACCTGCTAAGCTCTTACATGGCTGTCTTCAAAAGTTTTGCATACTGTCTCCTTCACAGACCCAAAATACCTGCCAAAAGCATTGTGTTTTGCTTTCAGAGGAAAAGAAATGCTAAGGCAGAAACAAGGCTTTGCTCTCACCTTTACAGCCACCATCTCTCAGCCACATGCTAGTGACCTGCTGCCATTATTCCCCACTTAGCAACTGGGAAAGGGGCAGTGCACCTATAAACAGACCTTACTCCCTTCTTAACAACCATACAACTCTCACCCTGCTTCACAGGGTTGGATTTCACTGTTCTAGTCTTCTTTACAGCTGTTCTCTTCAACTAAAGCTTAAAAAGAAATACCACTTGCCACCAGAGAAAGGGAGAAAAGTGAATTCCTTTCATGTACTAGTGTAGTGCTAACAAAACAGTGGATAAGCTTGTGGAATTATGAAAAAGCAGAACATGAATAAATTTAACCTGATTTCTTGTTCCAGGCCAGTTAATGGGAAATGAGTAAATGATACTTAAATGAGTAAATGATGATTAAATGAGTAAATCTTACAAAGGTAAGATTTAACTTTCTTTACCATCAACACTGTGGTTATTGAAAGATCTCCCCACCCTATCAGCCCACATCCCAACCCTGTGGATAGAATAAACAGGACAAATGCAGTCTGCTTAGCAGCCACCAGAAAGAAATCTGAAGAGGTTTCCTGTTAGTGAAAACAAAACTGTTGACTGCCACCAATTACTCTGTTTGCAAATAATGATGTCAATTTCTAAGGCATATAAACTTTGTTTTGAAGCTAAATCAGACTTTGGGAAAAAGATTTTGACAGTGCAATCAAAACTAACCAGAACTCCACCATGTACTTTCATAACATAGTTGTATTTAATTACATACAGACAGAAATAATGAAGGAAATTAATTTTAGGTGTCTTAAAGTCATTACAGAACAGGTCTAAAGGCCCAGAGAAACAGATAGTAACACAAAGAGCAAGAAAAGACATGGGCTTCTTTTCAACAGGAAAGGCACTTACTGAGTCACACTGACATCCTTGATAGAAATACAGTTTTTCTGGGAAAACTCCATTAAAAGGCTTCATCCAAGACAATTAGATATATCTAATAAACTGTGCAGAGGTGGTATTTGATAATGCTAATCAACTGGAAGTCAGACAATCAATGAAACTGTCCTGTGCTAGACTTTGTGACTCTGGAGTGATTCCTGAACACTATACATTATCAGCAATAAAACTTAAAACCTCAGAGTGGAAGTCAGAATTCTCAGAAACAGAGGAAAACAGATAAAGAATGTCGGCTGGAATTACAGGATTCCCTGTATGAGAACAGTACAAGGTATATACAGGTTTACAGGTTTACTTTTAGCATTTTTCAGAGGAAAACATTATGCAGCAGAACCACATAGATAAGTGCAGCAGCTAAAGATGAACATAGGTGAAAATTAGAGCACAAGACTGAAGATATGATTGGTCTTATTTGTTCCAATAGACATAGAACGAATAACCAGGAGCCTTCAAAATATTGAGGGATGTAGGTAAATTTTTCTCTCACTTACTTACCTAAACTTGCCATAATTATAAATGTTATAACTTGAGAGTAAGCCATATTTTTGAAAGAATAGCTCAATCTTAAGATATATTTCTGAAATATGTCCACTGATATAGGAAACAAGCTTTGAAACTTGTCAGACTAAACTGATAAAGCCCCATTTTTAAACCACCAGGGAATTAATCCAGGCAGCCACAGTAAAAGCACTAGAGAAATCCTTTTACACCAAGCTACATAAAGTCGAAGCTGGGACGTTTTCTCTGTTTTGATGGTTGGACAAAAATTGAGCTCAATAGTTGAATAGGAAAGATGGCTTTGACATTTGTATGTGGAGATAAAAAGTATCATGTTAGTATGATAAAAGACCAGTACTATAGGACTGCAAATTGCCCTGAGATTAGGGGTGGGTCTATGCAGACATTCTTCTCTTGGCAAATATCCTTTATTTCCTTCCAGAGAGATGAAAAGATTTTTAAACTAGAAGTAGCTGTGTCTGAATAAAAAGGGCTTTCCTATACACTGGAGTATATAGGCAAACATATTTTAGGTCTAGAAAAACAACTGGGCAAGACCAAATAGAAATAAGAATGCATAAACAACTCTGCCTCTTCATTAGGTTTTTTGTTTCCACAAAATTCTGAGTTAAAGCAATTTCTTCCCACTCCTCTCTAAACTCTGGGAGACTCATTTCATCCCCCCTGATGCCACCCCTTGCTGCAGAGTCCTCACTAGCTATGGCAAATCACTGGAATGACTCATGGACTCCAGGATGGTCTTTCCCTGACTGTGCTTAGTGGTTCCCCAAGGGAATTAAAAATACCCTCCACTGTGCTTCCCCTTGGGGTTTATCTGTCCCAGCCACCTCTTAGCAAAACTTAGGGTATAATAGGAACATGCAAGTACAGTCATTCCTCAGAGTTGGCATTAGCTGAAACTGATGTAAACAACCTAACACAAGAGCTCAGTGATGGCTGATGGTAATACATAAATACATGCCTCAGCAGAGAGCCACAAAAATTATCAGAGGGCTGAAGCACCTCTCCTGTGAGGACAGGCTGAGGGAGTTGGGGTTGTTCAGACTGGAGAAGAGAAGGCTCTGGGGGGACCTTATAACTACCTTCCAGTACCTGAGAGGGGCCTACAAGAAAGCAGGGGAGGGACTATTCACAAGGGTTTGGAGTGACAGGACGAGGGGTAATGGGTTCAAGCTAGAAAAGGGTAGATTTAGGTTAGACGTTAGGAAAAGTTCTTCAGCATGAGGGTGATAGACCCCTGGAATAGGTTGCCCAGACAGGTGGTGGAGACACCATCCCTGGGGACATTCAAGATCAGGCTGGATGAGGCTCTGAATAACTTGATCTAGTTGGAGATGTCCCTGCTAATCTTGGGGGTGTTGGATTAGATGACCTTTGGAGGTCCCTTCCAGCCCAGACATTCTATGATTCTATGATTCTATAATTATAGTTAGCTAGAAAAGGATGTGATTTGTAAACAGAATATATACCTGGAAGAGACTTAGAGCTTGCTAGGAGCTCTAGACCATTTCATTAAAATAGATAAAATTAGATCCAGAGCTGCATCATGTACATGCCCATGTGATGTTCAGACAACATAACTACTTATTCCACATGACATATAGAGGTATAGATTATGATTTCCGGGAATACCTCCAAGGAAATTAATTATAGCTATTAAAACAGAGTACCTGGAACTATTTTAATTGTCTATACTACTTCCCTGAGATTCTTTCCTAGTGGACACTTGACTAAGCAAGCAATTCTATACATTTGTTTTCACTAAGCAGACTGTATCAGAAATTAACATCTGTGGCAACAGACCACAATTTAATGGATTTAAGGAATGCTTAATGTCATATGAGTAACATCACTGCAAGCCCTCGTTATTCTCTGTTCCCAGATAACAGCAATACACAAATTAATACAGTACTTAAAAGGCAGAATTACTTCAGACAAAGCTCATATTTTTTCACTGGAAAATTAGGAAGAAGAATACCTGGATTATAAGAAACTGATGACAGAGCTGTTGGTTACTTGCAAATAGATTAAAACTAAGCAAACCAAACGTAAACTTGCTTCTTCAAAATGACACCAAGCACTAAGGGGAAAGTACAGCTCTTGCCACTTATGGGCTACATTCAGCCTTGCAGTGCTGGGGGGTCAGAAGCCAGGACAAAGGGTACTTCAGAGAAATCTATTGTTAGCTCCTAGCCATTTGAAATGTTGTCTGCAGAGGGCATAGAGGCATTCAGGTTTATCGGAGAGTGCAGAGCTTTCTGGTATAGCCTTGGAGGACTGTGGAAGTTGGCACAAGCCATCTTCGTGCAGTCTAGACCATACATGGGGCTGGGGATTTTGATTTCCTGTGCACACACTCAAAATAACTTACAAATCTGTGTTGAAAGTAACTGAACATCAGGTTAAAAAACAAAATAAAAATTAAATGAACATGTCACTGATGGCCCAAGAGCACTTTCTGTAGGTCTCCAACCAAGGAATTCAATAACTGTTGGCATTTTCTGTCACAAACTTTACAAAACCTCATCCAGAAGAAAAACAAATTAAAAATCACTTTCTTCTAGGGCTGAGCAGAAGCATGATTGAAGAAAGGCTGGATTTCAGCACATCAAGGCAGATATGTCTACAGGAAGAGCCACAAAGCATGTTTCATTTGAAGCAATAAACTTTAACAGGAATTTCATTTTACCCATGAATGTACCCTATGTGATAATCTCCAGTATGTTTATTCATCAGCTGGAACTCAGGATGTGAATGTGAAGGTGACAGGGGCAGCAAATTTATCTTCCTGAAGTGTTCAAATAGTATTAACCTTTTTATGATTCTTCATTCAAACTCAGTTTTCACAGTAAAAAATAAAATGATCTATTTCATTTTCTTTGAAATACTAAACATAAAAGGAATTCCTAATTCTTATTCTTAATTCTTTTATGCTATTTACAACTTTTCAGGAGGAGCCACATATGTGACACACAAACAGCAGGATCATCGATGTAGCAAACCAAAACCATCTACAATGTTTGAAAATTGAGCCCAAAGGCCTTTCTATGGGCCCTGATTCAGACAAACATCTTCCAAAAGCATCTTTTTTTCAAAAAATATGTGGGATAGCTTAATTTCAATTCTAAGTAAATGTACTGTGAATTTTCTTAATGTGATTTACTAATGGGTTGAACAGGCTCAGAGAACTGATAATGGATGTTATGGAAAAAAAATGTGGATTTCTTTGAAATCAAGGACAAAGCAAGGATATGTCATTCATTCTCATTCCAGTTTCCTGAGATGTGAACCACAGGTAGTTTAAAAACAGAAAACTTTTATGCATAACCCCCACCAAAGTGATTTTTTTTTTATTTTTGGGCACTTCAATTGTAAACCAACAAACAAAATACAAAACAGGTAAATAGCACCTGAAAATTATAAGAGCTTAAAATATCCAATTACTAGTTTTTCACTACCTAGAAAAATATCCTAGCAGGCATAGCAAGATTTATTTTTTTTTTCCCGATGTTCTACAGGCTTTTATCAGGAAAAATGTGTTTCTCTCTGTGTGATATTTATCTGGAGGAGGAATTAGATAGATTATCCATCCAGGGCTTTTCCTACAGCTTGTCTTTTCACTAGATTATTACCATAAGATATTCTAGATAAGTGGTTTTCTTCCGCTATTTAATTATTCCTGCCACCTGCATATGTGAGTCAACCTCACAAATGAGACACTCTGACAGGAACAGCCTTTCAGGAAGGTACTGTCATCCTGTGATACATGCAAGTTAACAGCTGTCTTGACAGTATCAGCTAGCACATTTAAGACACTACGGATGTGGAAAATCACAGCTCCCCATTCAATACCCCCTTTAAAACACGTTTCTGGGATGGAATGTTATATATTGTTCAGGCACACTCGCACTATATACCCTGTGGGAAGCACTGGAAAAATCAATTCATCACAGCTAAATGATTCTATCATTCTATATCCTCGCAGGCTAGGTCTCAGCATTTTCTTCCAAACTTTAGATATTTCAAGTGCTGTGAAGCTGCGTGTGTTGTCTTTGTGGTCACGCACTTAACATACAGCAGGGTCGAGAATAGAATTTACCAGGACTCTGCAGTAGCACTTTCTAAAGTTAGAGGTGAGATTCTCATTGCAAATAATTTGGCTTCAGTGTACTTCAGATAAAATTTCAGGTCACAGTTCATAGATTTTTCTCACTGACCTCTGAACAGAACCAAAGCAGTCTTCCTTTTCTTTCCCATATCATCAATGGAAGTACAGGTCTCTCATACAGCTCTTACACAACATCTGCCAAGAAAAATCATGTATCACTACATTTTCTTTGTAGTGCAGAAAGGCCTTGTCCCTTTTATCCTTTTAGATATTAATTAACTTTTTTTTTGTCTTAAAAACTGCACTATAGATCTCAGGAGCAGCAAAGGATGTCACGTTATGTATCAGTTGCTATGGTAACTAATCTTTTCTAAAAGGGAGAAACAGGACAAATTTGTAGAAGTCCATTTCTCACCATGAACAAAAGCTGCCACTTTATTTTGCCATGTGTTGCCTTCCTTTGTTTTACTCTCATTTAGAAATTATCACCAATGATTTAGTACAGGACTGTGTACGTTTTTACTCCAGTCGGAATATTCAGAGCTTCCTGTGTTTGTGAAGTGGCATAAAACCAAACATTATCATTGAAGATCTCAGAGTGACTTTTTTTTGTCTCTGTGTGTATGAAGGTATAACATTAATGAAGCGTCTTTATGGGACATATTTTGACTTGGAAGTGGTCACATTTCCCAGAAAAATTACATCTAGTGAAGAAATTATGGGGAAATTTACCATATTTCTCTATGTCCATCTCTCTGTCCTGAGTCAGAGAGGATCACCAGGACTGGAGAGATCCTTCATGTCTTGGCCACTCTGACATCTGTGTAAGCCTCTATCTTGCAGTGGGATGTAGGTTTCCTCCTTTCAAAATTGAGTTCTAAGGTATCATTTGCTGGCAGCACAGGAGTTCTGAACTGTGTTTGCCGAGTCTGATGGTGGCAAAGAGTAACTCTTCAAAGAAAAGTACAAACGTCAATTGGCTAAAAGAGACATTTCCTTCTACCTGACCTACATCAATGAGTAGTCTCTAAAACTTCTTCTCAGAAAAATGGTAGTAACAGTCTTAATGCAAATCCATTTAAAAAAAAAAATAAAATACTCTTACTACATTATTGGTGAAGCTTTATCCCAGTGTAAGGCTCAAACAGAGCACTTTGGAAGCACTGCTCCCAAGAACCTCTGACAGCACAGCTACTGCAAAGGGCAACACTTTGCCTGATCATAAGGGGACTCCCTGCACAAAGACAATACAAACTCTGTGACAAAAGAGACAGGGCCATTTTTGCAGTTGAAATATGAGAAAAGGTGATGGTGGTGGGTAGCAATGAAGAGAGTGCTTTATAAAAGCTCCCTAAATCATGTTAAAATATTTCTCATTCACTTTTCTTGGCCCTTCCTTTCTGTTCCTCACTGCTGTCTTCCACAACAAGAATCACAAAAAAGAAAACAACTCAATTCAAACAGTTGTGTATGAAAAAAAATATGCTTAATATTGTGGAGGGGCACAGGAGAAAAAGCAAATTAATTAGCAATAGTATTAGCTGGCTTTATTATCAATCTACTGGCAAAGAAAGCTCAGACTTGCCAGGCTGAAAACTGTAGAATAAAGCTCTTTTCACACAGACAGCTTGGGAACTGTGGCCATTTAGTAAGTGGCTCCACTTGACATAATTTTGAGCAATGGATTATAGATCTATGTTATCAGATTTACCACTTTACTCACATGCTTACAGCAGTCACCTACAGGGGAGAAATGTAGCACAGCTGATGCAATACTCTCTTCCTTCAACCAATAGCAAGTCAAAATTGTTATGTTATAAAGGACAGGAAATTCCTTAGCCCTTCTAATTGCTGGCCTTAAGAACTGGAAGCAAGCACAGAAAAATGAGGATCTAAACTATTCTGCAATATGAATAATTAATTTCTAAATTTAGAACAAGTCATAGAACAAACACTGGTTTATTGCAGAATGCAGTTCCATGATCATGGCTTATTTTCCAGTATCTATATCAAGAGCTGGATGAAGCAATTTATTCCCTCAGCTAAAATCCCCCATATCCCAAGAGACATTGCAATGGAGATGAGATTCCTCTAGAGAAGTTCTAATTCTGCCTTACAGAAGAGAAAAAAAGAAAACATTACATGAAACATTTTTTTTTCAAACATTTGAATGCTATGTACGAGCAGAGCAGCTATGAGAAGGAAACCCAACTAGAAATTAGCCTTAAAGTACATTTGACAGGTAATAACCTAAAAGCTGGAGATCACTGAAAAAGTGGCACAGTCAAACCTTTAGGGAAAGGGGAGAGCTGCAAAAGCTTCTAGAATTTTTTAGGGTTATTTGAGACCAACTAATTACACAGCTGAGGGAGCTGAGCTCAGGCAGGGCTGGTGATGGGAACAGAGCTGCTTGATCTAGGTCACAGAACTGCTACGGCTCAGGGTTTTCTATTTGAGAAACTTTTGTAGCTCCCACCTGCATAGTATCTAAGAGCCTTACACTCTTTTAACGTGTTTATTCTCAAAAGGTCCCTGTGAGGCAGGGATGCTCTGTTATTGCCATTTTACTCATAGGAAAGTGAAACCTGGTGCCTGTAGGAAAGAACCTCCGTTGGCATAAATTGTCAAAGCTCCATTAAAACCAAGACTATCCACTGACTCTCCAGTACCAGGAGTGGAACTAAGATGATTTAAACTGGCTGAGGTTTTTCCCCTGAATGATTTGTCCAAGGTCACAAAAGATAGTGATAGTATTGGGAAATGAAAACAGTCTCCTGAGGAATACTAACAACCGGCTCATCATTTTATTTTTCATGTCTGATATAGGCAAATGTGACTGAAGAAGAAACCTGACCCTCAGAGCTGTAAAGTGCATGAGGGAGTAGATGCACAGATTCAGTTTACTTCTGCTATGGGAACCTTTTTCTGGTCCTTTCTGACTCTTTATCCATTGTTAAAATTTGTGTGGGTGTGTAACTCTTGCTGTTATTTCTGATGATATATTTCTCCTCTGACTTTTCCTTCAGCATGTACTTGCCCATTAGTTGTCATGTTTTCCTGTGTGTCTCCAGCCCTGGGGTCCTGTAGTCCCTGCCTGTGCTGTGGCATGCTTCCTGGGGTGCACCAGCAGCCTCTGGCTCCAGGGCTCCATCCTTTGCCAACACCTAGCTGCCAGCAGGAAGCATTTCCAGGCTAAATGTGCACTATCGTTCAAAAATTCAAGTATCATCAAAAAGGCCCTGAGAACAGCAAAAGGTGTATCCTTAATGCCTGGGGCTGGAGAGATGGTTATTCTACCAGCAGCAGAAAATACCAGAACTCAGTGGAAGATGTTTATTTCTCATGGAAATGAAGTTGGGAGACAAGTATACATGATTAAGGGTTTGTTTTTTTTTTTTTTTCAAATTAATAGTCAGTTCTTTTAAAAAGACTTTCACTGCATTTAAAGTACTTTGAATTTCACATTCGTGAAGCATATAAAATATTTTGTACATTTTTTTATACTTTAGCAGCAACAGACTAAAAACAAGTGATTCATTTCTACAAGTTGCTGTGCACATCAGCTGCTATTCTACAATCCATCTTATCTGTTGATGTTACATCTGGCAGTCTTGAACAACATTCATTACATTTAAATTTTTAAGACAGAAAACCTGTTGAGCCTCAAAACAATGAGCAAGGATGACTGATGTCAGTCATTTCCCCTGACAGGTCAAATGCAAATTTTTGCTTGAATTGTTTAGGGTTTGCAGCATTTAAAATAAAACAAAAATCATCACTACTGTATAAATGAATTAAGGTACATAAACTAAATGCCAGACATACATATATATATACACACACATACTGATAATATAAAATTACTACCACATGAACAAAGTACCAACAAGGAGTATACTACTCTCACTCACAACAAAGAGATTTATAATCCTCTCATTGGAAATATTTTTACAGCAGTCAGAAGAGAAGCCTTGAACTTGACAAAGGAGGTCTGGTCTCTCTTTGATCCTATCAATCAAAAGTCCAGTAGGTCCTAACCCAAGTAAGTTATATCTTAGTTTCACCCTTCAACAGATACCAAGTCTTTTCTCTTCTACCATTCTGAAGAACAATTGATTCACGCTTTTCTTAGGAATGTAAGAAATGATCTCTGGAACGTAACTGATACTTTCAGGGGTTTTGACCATTGCCTCCACAGAAAAATGTCAAGGTGACAAATACGTTTGAGAATGACTATTTTTAATGTTGAATGGCATGACAGAAAAATAATTAAAGGCATCATTTATGGTTTATTTGTGCAAGGAATACACTATCAGCAGAATACTAATATAACACAATAGGCCAGATAAATTCTGCTATGACATCGTACAGAACCCCCAGTAAGTCCACTTAGTTATAACAGAAACAAAAACTCTAGCAGAAGAAAGTCAAAGTTATGCTGTCCGTTGGTAAGTTGTCTCACCATCCACAAGTACTATCCTTTCTGGTAAAGAGCTTTGACCTTAAATCTCCATCTGCTGACCTGCCATGATCAAGCCAGGATTTGAAGAACAAGAAAAAGATACAGGACAAAAATACTTCTGAAATGGGCAAGGCCAGCTAAAATGAACAAAAGGTGAAAAAAAAAAAATATTTTTCAACAACATTCATTCTATCACTAACTTTATTTCAGTCCACATTTCAATTCTTTTGCATAGTATCTTGGATCTGTCAGTTATTGCAGTTACCTGCATAGGTTCATTTATAAAGTGCAGGACTCTACACCGGAGTTGTAAGTCCTAGGATCAGGATCTATATCTAACCTACAGGGAGATTTTGAGTGTATAACATATCTATATATAAATTATGTATAATGTATCTCTTACTTCTTGTTAAATAAAACCCAGAAACCTAGTGGTCTGGAGCCTTATACATCATTGCTTAAACAATATGAGAATCAGTATTATTTTAAATTTTTTGGCTTTCCGTGGATTAGATTCTGTTATCATGCAATAATCACAAAATAGTGTTTCTCAAATACTTATCAGGGTATATACATGTAAATCCTCCTTGTGAGAATCTGTCTCAGCATTTTGGAATTCTTTTGGCTGCAGCCATGACCAGCAAATCTGTGCACAGCATCCACAGTCTGAATATCCAGACATTACAGACCAGAAAACTGCCACACTCCCAATGCTAAGCAGTTTCTCTTTTGCAGGAATTATTAGCTTAGCAGAGCAGCATGTGAACATAATTAGATAGGTACCATTCTAGACCTGGCTTGTGTTTAGCCAGCTTGGTATATGAGAGAAATAAGCTCTTCTCATTTGATGAGTACACCACAGGGAGGGGAAAAAAAAAAACATAAAACAACTAAACTAAACCCCACCCCCCATACAGACCTCATCTTTCATGAGAAAGACTAAAGAGAACCCAAAAAACAAATCCTCGAACTCAAGATTAAGGACAAAAGAAAGAAGGAAAATTTTCTGATACCCATTCAGAAGCCTCCTACAAGACTTGGAAAAATAATCATATGGATTAATGACAGTTTAAGTTTTTTTTTTTCCCTTTAATTTCTTGCAAAGATTAGTAAGAAGGCAGTATCTTTTAACAGGAGCAACATGATGTAGTTGGAAAAAAGGATGAGCTCTCTGTAACATAAAACCTTCTTCAGGTCTCTTCAGCTATTTAAACCCTACAGAGCTTTGTTTAAATCTATTGAGCACCATAGTTACAACCATGGCAGGTCAACTTTTCCCTTTCCCTCACAATCTCTATTCAAAACCCGTATGAATTGTGCATCCTACAAACACCACAAATCCTATGAATCCTGATACTCACTAATATGAAGTATCTCATCAGCACCATCAAATAGCTTTTTACATATTATTCATCCACAGCAGAAGAGGAGATGCTAATAAGTTTCAACTCAAGGGTACCGTATAACATAACTAAGCCCATATGGTTTAGCTAACACAGCCAGCTTTCCAAGAATATTTTAATATGCATACTTTGGTCCTTGCAGCCGGACAAGCTGGGCTTTTATTTGTTATCTTTTACTTTTTCTTTTTCTTTTTTTTATGTTTCCACCATCTGTTTTATGAATCCTTGAATTTATAATATAAAGGTCACTGTTTCAGCACATGGGGAATTGGATTTTGCTAATAAGGCAGAAGTTGGTGAGAATTAAATGAATATATGCATTTTAATAAATGTGTATGTGCCTGTGCCACCATAAGTGTTTTGGACCATGCTTTAAAGTATTTGATAAATTGCTAGGAGGGTTCTTAGAGGGAAGTCTTGAATGAATGGCCCAAAGGAAGAGCTTTTAATCAGATCTTTGGGGATGTGATGTGGATTCTTCACATTTAAAATAGACACAATTAAGGCACATTTCTAATTCTTCTTGTGTGGGTTTCTGTAGGAAACACTGTTGCAACACTGTAATAACAACATAGCAAATATCCACCTAAGATCCTACAGGAGAGGAAGGTGATCGTAAAATTAAAACCTGAAACAAAACAGGTTTCACTCAGGCTCTGTGAGACTCCTACTCACCAGCACCTGGATATCTGTGATGTCTAAGAAGTCTGTTCAGCCATCAGGCACAGGGGTGCTCACATGATCCAGCCATTGGCCAGGCACCCCAGTGCTCCTGTCCACAGATGGTAGGTCCAGGATCTGTTGTGATGACAAGGAGGACAAGGGATGGCAGCTGTCAAGTCCTTGACACATCTCTACAGTTTTTTGTAGGCTGGCAGCAATGTTTACGTTTTGGATATGTGTTCCAACCTAAATTCTGAAGACCTTCTGGAGCTGACAGTGAAGAGTGTCTCCATCCTGCCCCACCTCTAGAGTCATCAGGAGTCACCCCTGTCTTTCATCTCCAAAGCTGGATGCCTCATGAAATTGCAGCCAGATGTACTTGGGTCTTGAAGGCGTGCCAACCCTGGTGGGTAACATGAGCCATTCTGGGTGCCTCTTTCCTGCACCCCCTTTGGTGTTTCCACTGCCAAACATCCCCATTCACACTGACCTAAGTCATTCTGTTACAGTCCTCTCCATCTGTCTTTTTGAGTCTGGACGTACTGCTTTTGGAGGGAATTGTCTAATGCTTAGAGTCAAGGATTATTTCAGGCAATGCTTTGTAAGACATGAACTTTTGGTGAATGATTACTCATCCAGATCCTTAGGATGTAAAACCAGATGGCAAGACAATCCTACAGTGCTTATATAATACAACACTGCAGAGATCTGCACAGCTGGGATATCAAAAGACAGCCAAACAGAAATTAACTTCTCCTCTTCTGTGACCACAGGAAGGATCTAACAAAAATATCACTTCTGGCAGTATTAAAACAGAGGCTACTAAACTCCATTTTCTTATTTGCTTCTTTCATTTGGAATTTCAACAGCAGCACTGTCCTTTCTGAGAAGAGGGACAAGAGATACTGGCATTCAAAAATGGACACAGCACATGTAGAACCTCTGCCTGGATATCAGGACAGAAGTCTGTGAGCAGCTAGTGTTATTTAACTGAGTTCTAAGATCAAGAAAGGGCAATATGGGAATTTCTGGTTATGATACCATAACTATGTGTATACTGTACACGTGCAAGGCTGTCGGTTCACTGTTTGATGAGTCCCTCAGGATCAGAGTGGCAAGAGGGGCACAGCCATTCATGATAATTCTCTTGAGTTCCTTGTGCTAGACAGCATCTTCCTTCCTCCACCCAAAAAAAACCAGTCTGAGAGCAAGGCAAGTATAAGAAAAGTTACAAGGCATATCACTTTCAGTAATTGATTTTAGCAATTGCTTTTGAGATGTGATTATTTTAGGATTGAAAAAGCAACTTTTCTGCTATTGTATTATGAATATTCCTTCTGGGGATAATTTGTTATCACTTAAACTAGATAATTGAAAAGTTAACTTTTAGACTATGTTTGTGTTGTGGAATTCAAATCTCTAGGTAGTTATTTCAATAGGGATTTATGGTGTTTTCTTTTTCCACTTTTACAGAATGCATATACTATGCTACCAAAAAAAAAACAAAAAAAAAAAAAAGAAAAAGAAAAACAGTCACATTATGCCATTTTTTCCCATAATATGGGATATTCCATCTAAATTACACACAGAGAATTTTACAGGATCAATAAAGTTAAAAATCCCAAAGACCTCAATTAGTAGCATAAAATGCTAGCCATGCTTAATGAATATTCAAACATTTTCAACACCAAACAGCACTCTATGCATTTTTCTTCTGTGCAGATTTCCCTCCTCAGCCTCATTTTCTATTTGCAGGTCAGACAAGTTTAACGTATCACCACATTAGCTCTTCTCAGCTCACGCTGAGGGAAGGACCCCCGCAGTATCACGGCTGTCCATCACACCAAAGTGATTAGACAAAATCTTGCTTCCCCTGGCAGCAGTGAGCCTCTGCCAGCCCGGTCCATCTCCCCACTGACTGTTAGAGCCAAAGATGAAAACCCACCGTGCGTTGTCATCCCTGACAGCATCCATCAGATGCTGCCTGTCAGCCCGCTGCAGTTTTCACCCTCAAACACTGAGCCAGTGTTTCCAGCTCACCAGGCCTTGGCAAACTGCCATGATGGCTATAATAGGAGGAACAAAGGATTTACCTCTCAAAACCTGAATTCTTCCCTGCTTTTGTTTTTCAGTATTCCTGGGATTATTTTTAAAAACACTAATGTTAATATATTTGAACACAATAAAGTGCTCACTGTTCCAAATTCAGCTACAACAACGTGGTCATTAAAATAAAATCCTCTAGACAGCAACCTCAGCTCCATTTTGGGAGGTCTGAGAAGATGAATTTTGATCTGTCACTGATAAACAGGCAGTCATATATTCATATATAACAACAAGTCTCACCGGTATCAGTGTGAAGCATATTGTAAACGAAGGGCAATGTTTAACTTTTTTTGTTAACTCTTCACAACATCAGTGTCATGCCTTTGAGCTCTTGGGCACATCATAAAGCAGAAACTTCAACTTGAGCAGAGTCCTTAGGAGCTACTGCAGTTTTAGAGTAAGAAACAGCAACACAATCTGATGTAATCTTTGAGATACTTTGAAACCATAAATACTAAAAAGTATTTAGCTCTCCTTTTATTCGTTTCATAGATTCATATAAATATTAATTCCCCAACACAACCACTGCAGTTTGTTTTATCAAGAATCTAAACGCAGAAGAAATAAATCCACTTTTTACATAGAGGTGTTTTTTTTTGGTAGCAGAACACGCTTCATGAGTCAGCAGCAGTTTATTGCTTTTCTGTCTCAAGAATTTTTAAGGCAGGCTCTCAAATTAGATTGGACCTTCACTCACATTAGTCAGAGAGAAGTCATTGATTTTGCTGTCCACAGACTGGTGGAGATCAAGTCTTTATCCCCCACTTTTTTTTTTCCCTTAACATTTTGGTAAAGCACATGCAAGAAGTTTCATGAAACTTCCAAAGACATGGCAGGAGTCCTGTTAACATTGCTGATTTCACTGGCCCTTCTGCATCTTTATCAATGTCTTTGGGAACTGATACAGAACTTAACAACACTGTAAAAAATGTTTGCTCTCTTATAATAAATATGATAATCTCTCCTATGTTTACTCAACAGAGAGAATTTTAAAGCTGAGATAAATAGATGTAACACCCTACAGGAACCATGATTTTGGAGTAAAAATGTTTAGCACAGCAGTACCTAATAGTAATAAATATTGATATGACTACAGGTTAAGGCAAAAAACTTCAGTACAAACATGTACTGCTGTCCACGGAGTGTACCTGAAAAGAGTGACAGTTACAACTCAATAGACAGCAAAACATTTTTGCCTGGAATTCTCAATGTACTGTTGGGGATATGCATTCAGGAACTGAAGAAATATATGGAATTGAAATACGTGGGGACGCCATACACCAGTTCAAGGTCTTTCTCATTCATATTCCAAAAAAAAAAAAACATCCAAAAAAGCAGGATCTCAATAGTACAAAGGTTGAGAAAAGACAAGAAGCACAGATGTATACAAGATGCTCTCTGCTTTCCTACTATGGTGCAATATAAAACCAATATTTGAATATGAAAAAAAAATGTTGTGGGCTGTCTTTATTCCTTGTAGTTACTTCAACATAAAAATCCCCCTGTGAACAAACACTGTAGTTTGAGTTTGGGCAGTATGAAAAGGAAGAGTGGTTAATAAGAACAGTTAATGGAGCAAGCTGCTAAATGATACATGATTAAACTTTAATGATTAAACAACAAATATATAAGTGACCGAACATGTAGTGTTAGTAGACTTTCAAAATATGAATATACAGTAGACATGGTCTGCCCACAGACTACACAACCTAGATCACTGCTGCTCAAATGCCATGTAAATCCAGACCAGAGCCAGGTCAAATGTAAATTTTTTCCAGACTTGATTCAGTCACGAATACTGATGGATCCCTTAGCTTGAATATGAAGTTGGGTGAATTAAAAGAACAGCTAACCTAGAATTTGAATGCAACCAATAGTTAAAGGACTTGTTTCCCTAGAGTTTGTGAGGATTTGGGCTCTAGTGTCATGTTGCAACCAAGAAAGTTACAATTATGTATTTAAACTAAGGAATATTCCATACAAGTGGAAAGATGACTTTATATTTGACAGATTGACTGGCACACTAGAATTCTGAATTTGTGTGAGAAAGCTAAATATTACAGGGATGACTGTATTAGTCAGATGAAAGATTCATTTATCCCAGTGTCTGGCCTTTAACAATAGCTATTCCTGGAAGCTCAGCAGTGTATGAGCCCAGGATAGAGTGATACTTCCCCTGCCTCTGAGCTTCCAGCATTTCCCAAACTGACAGTTGTCTCAGTGGTGTCATCATTATCTGACTCTCTATTGTTTATTTAATCATATCTTGAACCCATCAAAATTTGTGACATCTAAAAAAATCAGTGGGTATGAGTTTCTCAACTTAATTATGCATGACACAAAACAGTTCTTTTCAGTTGATATAAATTGCCTGCCTGATCATTTCATGTGCCTTGGTTTATGCCCTTTGAATAGTGAATAATCATTCCCTCAAGACTTATCCTGTGTTGTTCAGGATGGTATAGATCTCTATTGTATCCATTTGCAGGTATTTCTTTTCTAAGCTATAGGGTCTTAAGTTATTCCATTTCCTTTGATTATTATTCTCTGTGTTATTCTATATTACTATATCCTTTTCTGAAATGAGGTAAGCAGACTAAAACTGCATAGAGCTGTGTAACAATGTTTCATCCTGTCCTTTTCAGTATTTCCGAACACCTCCACTTTCCTGCTCACCATCTAAAACCAAATTAAGATTTATAAGTAACTAGAGGTAGACTTATAATTCTCTTTCAGTAGTAGCATATTTAGAACCTAACACGATATGTGAAGATTCTGTTTGCTTGCTTGCTTGCTTTCCTGTGTGCATGGCTTTTTATATATCACTATTGAATTTCAGCTGCTGCTTACTTGGCACTGTGAGAAGGTAGAACAATGGTCTGTCACCATGCTCAGTTTTGACACTCTCCATCATCAGTAAACCTTCTATTCACGCCTTTTTCATCATGTTAAATAGCAACCATTCCAGCATATCATTGTAAAAATAGACCATTTCTTCTAACTGTAGAGCAGCTATCAGTTTCTGAGGATATAGTTCATTTTGTCTTGTGGCAGGTTAGTTTCTTTAACAGACATTGGCAAAGAACCTTGTCGTACAGTTTGGTGTGCTTCAGGGAGAGAAAATGTAGCTGGTGCAGAGCAGAGCTGTGGAATTAATGAAGAGATATAAATACTTACAGCACTATAGTAGGGGTCAAAATACTCAAAGATCATGTTAAAAGATGAGCTTGTTGAAGTTAAATATACCTCCTTACTGAAAAAAATCTTGTAAAAATGACTGCTTAATCTGAAACAGAAGCTGTGCTGGAAGTTTACATGATTTAGACAAGAAATAGAGTGGATTTTAAATTATAAAGACAATCCTTCAAACAACCAGCAGCAGTGGTGGATTCTATACCATGTCAAATATTTCTCAAAGGTATCTTTCAGTTAAAATTATTTCTTGCAAGTTTTATGCTTTCTATTATGAAGAAAATTAGATTAGTCTGTTCTAATGGTATTTTCTGAGCTGAGTCTAGAGGCGACTTAATGACGTGCTGCTTTATTAATTCCTTTTTTGGTCCAGTTCCTGGAAAATGTACTAACAATCTACCAGCTTCTCTATCAGCTCAGCCTGGAAATCCTATACAGATATTAGATTACTAAAAATAGTCAGTTAATAGCTTTCTTTCTCTAATCTCATCCAAAGAAATGTGCTGTGTTAATAAGCAGTCACAGGGTGGTATTTACAAACTGTATCACTCTGGTACAAATTGTTCTTAGGCGAACATTTTGGCTTAAAATATTTAATTGCTACCAAATCTCACCCTTGAATCCTTTGTCCAGATAACCTGTACAGCAGATATCCATATGCAAAGTTACTAGCTGGCCAATTTCTGATTTAAATTTCAAGTTAAACTGCCATAGAGATCCAATGACAGATGTGGAATACAGCAGCTGCTTAAAGGAACCAGAGATGTCTGCTCTCATCTTCTTGAGTGATGGTGATATAATGCCTTTATTCTAAAATTGCTGTGAAGATCTCTCATGTGGCAAAAGGCAGCCAGCATAGACAATGAGAGGGTTCACTGCCTTCAGTCTTATGACTATACAATTATCCCTGTCTGATAAACTGTTCCAGAATCATCTGAGCTGAAAGCCATAAGTCTGTTCTATGCTATATCAATTTGTGTAATATTTTTTCCTGTAATCAAATGTCATCTTTCTCTTCCAGCCAACTTTAGCTTATATTGAGACCACTGGCTTCAGCTTCCGCAAGCTGTAGGATCTCAGTGTGTATATAGAGTTAATGTCCTTGCTCCAAGCTCTATAAACAAAAAGGAATTTTATTTATGTGGAATGTAACAGCAATGTTTTCCCCTGCAACACTGAAAAATGTACCCAAGCACATCTCAAGCAACGCTTTTAATTTGTAGCTTACTGTCTACACGACTGACAGTTTAGAGATCAAATAATGAAGTGTGAGAGCTGTGCTGATCACTGCAGACCTAGTTACGTT
The DNA here is from genome assembly GCF_000691845.1 of Merops nubicus. Lineage (NCBI taxonomy): Eukaryota > Metazoa > Chordata > Aves > Coraciiformes > Meropidae > Merops > Merops nubicus. Next base: position 101,502 of record NW_008627399.1, on the reverse strand, counting down.
TCACTTCAAGAGAAGATATGCAGCAGATTCACAAGCACCCACCACCACTCAACAGCTTATTAATCAGCAGCCCGCTGGTCTCTCATCATCTTTGTTATTTCACACTGTCAGGAGATATGTTTACACAAAAGCTCTCAGTGAAGTTGTTTCTGGGAAGGATACAAATACCTGTGTGGTTCCATTTCTGACTGTAGAACGTGCTCATTATCAGTCCAGATAGGGCTTTCTAGATAAATGGATGTCATTTCTCAAGAAAAGAAACACATGGGAAAATCACATAAATAGATCTCCTTTGCCAGTTCACTTGGGATCCAGCATGAGACCATGAACCAAAATATAGAGAGGCATTTTCAACATTTCCTAATATGATTTTTTTTTCTATTTTTCACAAACAAGAAGAAAAATAATTATTACTTATATTAAGAAAACAAAAATTAAGCTTTTCAAGATCAAGAGTAAGTACAGTTAAATGGTGGAAGGCCAGATAAGTTTGCCTCTGAGTTGTGCAATAGTGAATGCAAACCTCTAACTTTCTAGCTTTGAAAGATAAACAGGTAAGTTACCTGCTGGCTATTAGTGCTAAGCATTTGAGTAGCACTGTCTAGGGCTTTCTTCTGGAAGATACATCAGGAAGTAAAAAATGAGGAGTGGAATATTTTGCCAGAAATGTGTGGGGGCAATAAAAATGGGACTACATGATGAACACTCTCCTACACTAATGTAAACAGAGGGAAGAGTAGGGAAGTGGCATTTCAGTGAGATTTGCTCAACAAAGACTTAGAGAAGATCCAAGAGTTTAGCCTATTACATTGCATTGAGAACATTGTTCTCAGTGAGGTTTTTAGTAGTGAAGTATGGACACAAAGCTGAACTGAATTACAAACTGAAGATAAGAGATTCTGGTAATTAGCTCTAATTGAATACAGTTAATAAGATCACACAGGCCAGCCATGAGTACAGGAGTCTCCTATTAAAATAATGTCCCCTGCTAAATGTCTTTTGGATATCTGAAATGTTGCTGACTCTATCTATGATTTACCACTCTTTAAATAGTTGTTTAAAAATCCCAATTGTTTCCATATAAAGCATCCAGCACAGTGATTCTCCATACCTTGAAGAAAGCTCATACAGTGGAGCTATAATTCATGCTACCTAACTCAACAAGAACTCCAGGCAAGGCCAAGTGAGAACAGAAAGCACAGAATGAAAAGGTTGTCAGCCACAGTGCAGGACTTGCTGTGCCTCTTCCCAAACAATGGCACAGCGGCCAACAATTTTATTTTTTAAGAAAACAGCTATCCCACTGTGAACACTTTACCTGCTGTTAACGCTTACACTCTCAAAATGATATTCTAATAAATTCCTAACAAAATGGCTTTGCATTCTACACGGTTGATTTGTGTGCATTGGAAACTGTGCCACTGACTGATTTACAACAATAGTCTCACCATGGTAGGCTTGTGTCATCTTCTGTTTTGAGAGAGTAGCTGTAGGATATTGTGAGATGATGGAGCTGTTGTGAACGTGTAGGAATTTCACTGTGAAAATTATCATTGAGCAGACAATGTGACAGGGAGACAGCTCCCACCTTCTGGTGTTTGTTTTGTTTTTTAACAGAATCCAACCTTTTTGCATCCTTGATTTCATATTTCAGTAAAAAATAGACATTTTATTTTAGAGGTGGGAAGAAAAGCAATTATTATCTTGCCTTGCTAAATCTTCCAATGGATATATGAGAAAACGTCAGTGGGTGACAGTTCATTTGTTAAATGTGGTACACAGAGCATGGTACACCAAAGTGGAAATTAATTATTTCACCCTGATTGTTTTATTATGTATTATTTGTAAGACATCTGTGCTCAGAACTCCCAAATGAACTCAAAGCTCTGTTACTTCAGATGCTGTAAAACAGACCAAATGTCACAATCAAGTGTATGTAATCTTTATATAGAAAGTATACGAAATGGTCCAACTGCCCTGCCAAGCACTCCAGACAATGCAGAAATATATCAATAAATGTTTACACATGGTTTGAGGGGTTTTTTTTTGGTTGGTTGGTTGGTTTTGTTTGTTTTGTTGGGTTGGTTTGGTTTTTTTGTGGTTTTTTTTTGTTTGTTTGTTTGTTTTGTTTTTTTTGTTTTCTGAGAGTGAAATGGGAGAGTGACAGGAAATAGAAAATGAAGGAAAATAAGCAAATTTCTTACACAAACATGTATGAATACACTAGTGGGTTTTCATTTCATTACCATACAAAAAAAATTTAAATGACATTTTGCCAGCAGAAACACTGTTAACTGACTATCCATGCAATCACCTAAACCAAAACACCAATAAACAATCAAAATGAAGAAAAATTAAAAAGGCAGTGAAATTTTTAGGATTTCTACATGTTATATAAAAGTTTTCAGACTCATGATGGAAAACACAAGATCAACTCTCAGGTTAAATGGACAGAACTTTTAGCTCTTATTCAAATTCAGTAAATTCGGTCACAAGTAATATTTAACTGGATTTCTAGGACATTTTGGTTTCCTTCTTTGACTTCCAAATTTAGATCGTTGGCAGCTTTATCATTCTGTGCCTGCTGCTGAAATAAGAATTAACACTATCTTTGGATGCTTGATGTTAAATTAACACTATTTCCTATGTGCCCTTGCTAGAATCACAAAATATCACAATCTGATTACCCACCTAATCACTTCCTTCACATTTGTCCTTTTGATTAGTAGCCAAGGCATTTTTTTGGATTTTTTTTTTCCATTTCCAATAAATAAAGGAGTATCCTCAGTTTTGTCATTCCTCTTTGGTCAATAACAATGAGATGCGAAAAGCCCCACAGATAATCCAGGTTTGGTTGCCTACATCCACACACACAGCTCCAAAAATCCTGTAATCCATTTCCAAGCTTGTCCCTCGCAAATCTGTTGTCCCTGCAGGAAGACTTCTCCTTACCTCTAGCTTCTTAGTCTCCCACAGTTCTGTATAAACAAACATACGCAGAACACATAAGAATGAGCATATACTATTCTTTTTTTTTACATTGAATATAGTTTATTGTGGGATATTTTAGATATAACCAGATGCTTTTTACAGTCTGAAGTCCACCTATCCACAGAGGAAATGAGGAAAGGATTTTAAGCAGCCCATCACACCCGCTACGATGATCTGGAGAGTGCAAATTACGTGTTCAGAGAAGCAGCCACCAGAAAGGAACAAGCAGTGATGGAGCTGAAGGCAGGAGAAATTAATCTACTTCCCAGCTCAGGGAGGAAATATCACTTTTATCTTTGTCTATTCTGTTACCCTTGATGTCATTATCCAAAATGTGAATTAATGACTTTGGTTGCAGCCATATGTACAACACACCTCTATAAAAGACATCATTTTGGCACTACAACAAGAGCTTTGATTCTCCTGAGAAGCATCTCAAAGTGTGAATACACTGCCACTGAACATCCTAGTAGGTACCTACCTCTGTAATCAAGTGCTGCAATACCTTTGAGGTGATTTATCATTGACAAGGAACAGTTAATTCATACCTCAAGTGAACAAAAGAACATTAAATACAAAGCAATTTTTTTTTTTTTTTAAACTTTTAAATTCATTTTTGGGAACTGTGATATAGAAATGTCATGGTGCATATCATGCTTCAAACAAAAAACTTTAACCCCTTGAGAAGGGCAGAGGATTGTAAAGCATCCCAAATGATCATCCCATGGCTGTTAGTGCAACATAGCAAAATATACAGTTTAGGCAAGAGAATGCTATTTTCAGCAGGCTTTATCAAGAATCATGAAGACTCATTTCAACAAGAAACATAATCTGTCAGTGCAAGAAAGAGAATGAATGATAATCTTTGTTTAAAAAGTGCCAAGGAGTGATTCAACATTCATCAACTCACTTCATTCTCATTAGCAAAATTTAAATATCCAATTTAGCAACCTTTCACTTTTCCTTTTTAGATGATGATGTGTTGCTAAACTCATTTTATAGAGAATAATTGGTAATAATACTCCCCTTCTTTCTTTAAAATCCTGCAATGATTCATGAAATAATTTCCATTTCATCGGGAACATTTTCTCTTCTGCAGTACCTGTGGAATCAGTGCAATTGTCTGTTTCAGAAATCATTAGCTCTGTAGCACAAACCATCTCTTAAGGTGCTTTTATTACTTCCAAAAGCACTACTTCCTAATGGATGGAATTGAGCACAGATGCTATTTGCCGTGAATAGACAATCCAAACTTCCAAACAATTGCATAGCATTGAGTTACCCTGAGTGCACAAAAAAAAGTGGTTGTTGTTTTTAATTTTTATCCAACGTGCTTGAAAATTTTCAGCATAGAAAACATTATGCAATCCTATGACTTGTAGGACCAGTGCAGACTCCGTTTTGCCTGAATCAGAAAAGCAAAGAAAGCACTCTGTGTCACAGGACTGCAAAAACTTTATGATCTTGATCTTCCTAGCTTTGAAAAACTTCCTGCAAACTTCAATGGGATTTGGAATAGACTTTCTGTGAAATAGGGAAACAAGGTCCACTTTTTGTATACTTCACATGAGTTCTCTAAACTGGAACTAATTAATATTTTGACATTTTAGAGTAGTAGTTGGTATTTAACGGAAATATTCCCACAGATCATTGCACTTGATATTGATCAGTACAATTACTGACATCAGACATATGTCACTTCCCTAAAATTATGGATTAGTATGCTCCAAGTACTGACAAATTGTATCAGCAGTACTAAAGAGAAAAATAAAACACCAAGACACTTATGAAAATTCTGTAAATAGAAAAAAAAAATTCCAAAAGGCTGACCTTTTATGATACTAGTTTATTCTAAGTTTAGCTAAAGCAACAAGAAATCAAATTTGGAAGGAAGTAAGACTGAGGGCAGGCTTCTCCTTGGCATTCCACAATTCACACCATTGCTCTTGTCCAGAATGGAGAGTGCTCACTTTAAATTTGCAGCCCATGAGAACAGAAATTTCCTGCATTTTTCCATTATGTAGGAACCTCAAAGGGACTTACAGTTTAGATCTCCAAATCTGATGCTTTGAGCATTCTCATAGAAATTGCTGAAAATGTGTATTTCATTGAAGTCAAACGGATTAGTGCGTCTATGTTAATACAAAGATTTCGCAGGTGAAGTGTTCCTGGAAAGGCCATTGTTGGGACATAGATGTGCCAGACAAAGGGAAATACCTTATAGTTGTTTGGTTTCTGATACCCACACATCTTGGATTCTGTTGCAAGTCTTTAAAATAATATTAATGCACTTAATATATCAATTAATTATTTTTTTCTAGACACACTGATGTGAAAAACTGAACAGAAAAACAATACCTGTTAAATGTATAATACTTGCTAAAATGATTATTTACTAATCTACTTTTCTTGGTTTGTTTGGTTTTGTTTTTTCTTTGTTTTTTTTTTCCCATATTTTTCCTTCTTAACTTGGATGCATCAGAATTTCATACAGCTATGACTACACATCCTAGGGGTTACAAATAGCATTGAACTGGACATATAAATCTACAAATAAAAAAAACATATGCACAAAACCAAAGGATATTCAGGCTGGTTTTTTTTTTCAAGCCTCAAGTTTCCTCCGCAGTGAGTTGAGGATACAAGTCCCAACATTCAGCTTCTCTTGCTGTCATGTGCCCACAGAAGCACACTCAGGCAGTGCTAGTGTCTTGTATGGGCCTCCTGTATCAAAAATTAAAAGAAAAAATTAATTGCATGGTAGTTTGTCTGCAAGACAATGCCTGTCTATTCAGAACAAGAGGTTTTTTTTGTTTTCTCCCTTCAATATTTCTCTTTTGAAAAGGGATAACAGAAATAAGTAACCAGCAAGGCTGTCTACATCTACAAATCTGTGCAACATTCGGCATACGTACCTTTTGCAGTTTTAGTCTCTTGCATATTAACATACATGTAAATATATTTTCTAAACATAAACTTCTTGAATGAGAAACTAGACAGTAAATTTCTGAAAAAATTCACTTTTATACCAACTTTATCTTTCAAAAAGATCATGATGGTTAAAAGAAAATTAATGCACAATAAAACTACTTCTACAGTACTTTAACAGGTAAGAAATCTGTTCAGCATCATTCATTAAATTTGCTCTGTTTCTGTCTGCTCCCAACCTCAATTCTACTTAAGATAATTTCTGCAACTTTATCCTTTTTCATGTGACAAAGTGTCAATCATTTGACAGTATCAGAACCATGTATGCAAAAACATCTATTAATGTAAGCAGTTATTTATATTTGGGAAAAAAATATTAACTACATTACTTACTATTGTAATATTGTGTAATAGCTTTTTTTAGTAAGGCGTATTAAAGATACCCTACCTTAGATTTGGGGTTTATCATCCAAAATCTTAATGGCTAGATACAGTGCTGAACACATTTCTGAACACCAATTTATGTTGTTCCAAGAACACCTCCAAACATCATACTTGGATTTCCAAACTTGCATGAATATTTTAAGTCTGACTTTACCCCAGCTAAGCCTAAGCATGACTGACATTTCAGAATTCAGGAGCACTGGTTCCTCTCTAGTCCCTGTAGTGAGGCAATATCCAGAAAGTAACAGATATACTGAGAGGGTTCAGTCATCTCTGGAAGTATCTACTCTCCTTTACAAATACCCTGAAGTTAACCAGGGTGATTGTCAGCACAGACAATCACATGTATTTCTGCACCAGCATCAAAGGCATTTTCCTTCTGTCATTTCCAAATGTTCCTAGGTAAAGGACCAACGTTTTATTGCCATGAAATGTATAAAATGTCAAGTTTTTCAGAAGAATAGGGATGCTGCTCAGTGGGCCACAGGCACTTATCAGATTTTTAAAGGCACAACTACATGTTTGAGTTTTAAGGCTTCCTTAGGTACTTACACAGCAGAAGCTAAGAGCTCAAGCGCCTCTTTGTATCTGTAAAGAAAACCAGAAGTGCTGCAGAGGGCCCAAAGCAGAACGATTAACAGCAGCACTGTAAGCACCGAATAACTTAAGATTTGCATCCAACACAGCAGGAACAGCTCAAAGATATGAAAATGCAAAAGCATACTAGAATGGGCCCTGGCTCATAATGTGTGCTTCTGTCACAGGAGAGTTAACATCTAATCAGTTATTTAAATTAAAATGTCTAAGCATCAAAAATAACTAAATGCCTTAAGCAAGGGCATTTAGTCAAAAAATGCTAAAATACACACCAAAGAATATTTCTAGCTGAAGAGTATAAACTCGAGGGTCTGTGGAAAAAAAAAGCTCTGAGCATTTCAAAGCTGATACACATACAGGAGTCCATACATACCAGATGTCAAAGGGGTATAAGGCAAGCTCTTGCCTATAGCAGAGGAACAATGGATAAAGGTATGAGAACTCCTGCTATTTGTGTAAGTGTAATAATGGCTCACTGAATAGGCCCTGTCTTCATGCTTGTAAAACTGTCACACCAAAAGCAAAAATATTGTGCTATTAAGCAAAATTATTATGAGAAACAAAATCAGTAGGTGTTTCTCTTAGGTCCTAATAACGTACTAGCATTCAAGATGTCCTGGATGTATATTCAGCTCTTTTAAAGAAGGATTGAGGGCATGGTATTCATATGTCAGGACTTACATGCAGAATGACATCTAGCTAAAATACCTGAAATCAGAATTATTTATTACCTCAGAGAAGAAGAAACTGATTGATGTAAATGGGCAAGAAAAAAGACAACTTTGTTTTACCTGTGCAATTCTAAGGCCACAAGCATGTTAGCAAGCTCAGCTAGAGAAGACTTGAAGAAAATGTAGTGCTGTAAGGAAATTACTGTATGATCACAAGACTGCCATATAGAATATTGTTAGCATCTGGGATTTTTCATACAGCCATGGAAAATATGCTTATCCAGACTGTTGAAAGACTGACAATACTCCCATCTCAACCAAAAGTGATGCTGAGTGATCTGCCATCATAGAGAAGGTACTGAAAAAGCTGAAGGCAGCTAGGACTCTCTATGGTTTGAAACTAAAGCATAGACTTAGGCTACAGGACCAAGGAAAAGATGAAAATTGTTGCTGTGAAAGACAAGTTCATGACATCTGAATGAATCTCAGTCATGTAGAACACAATTTGGCAGATACAAAGGCAAAGAATGAATCTTGCCTTGTTCATGCTATATAGTTGGGACAGTTTTGAAGTATAATACAAAAAAAAATAGCTAAGAAAGTTTAGTTGGGTATGTTTTAATTTCTCTAGCTAATGCTTTTCCCAGCTGTAGCAAAACTAAAAGAAAAAAGCAAACACAAGTCATATTTAGACTTGTGTGAAATCCCTTTTAACAGCTCAGTATGTCACTTATGACTGACAAGATTCAGCTGTGAAGTCAACCAAAGCAGCTGGCTGTGCATAGGCTTCAGCTTTTGCCTGAAACTCAAATTATTAAAGCATAGTAAGAGTGGGTAGCATTGTGCCAGTACAGATTCCCTTCCCCCAAACCAATCTAGTTCTCTGCTCATTTTAGAGAGATTGTGTTATTCACAGGAGATCATAACTAGATACCTGTAAAAATTTCCTCTATTAGGGCTAGGCAGGAGCCTTACATGTCTCAAAGGCAGCAACATGTCCTGTATGCTGCTAGGGCAAGGGCAGGAGTACAGAAGTAGAATTATAAAATGAATGTGGGCTGTGGGACACAGAAGTCATCTTTGACTCACAAGATGAGCTATCTGCACTTCAGCTATCTGGCATTTGTGTGTGTGTGAAATCCATCCTTGGTAAGTATACAGAGCAGAACTGGAAAAAGCAGCAAAGAGGTATGAGCAGTGTTACATATGTCAGAAAAAGCTTATAACCCCGGTGATCCTTCTTGAGTATGAGTACCCGAATTCTACCATGAGATAGACCCTGCCTGTGTTAAGGGCAGATGTTCTCTTTACAGCAGCTCCACGTTCAAAAGATCTAAAAGGACACAAAAGTTTTGACAATCAATGCTACCTCCAACAGAGTTCAGACAAACCTTTCTTGAACAGGGTCTTCTGGAGGTCCAGTCACAGGCACTACTCCAGGTTTTAAAGTTCCCCTGAAACAAGAATGGAACAAAACATTATCAAACATCTCCATTCCATCACAAGGTCCAGATCATAGATATTTTTTTTTTAAGAGTGAGGTAAAGGAATGATTAAAAGCAGTTTGGACAAAGCAATTCCTTTTTTAGATGCTGTATAAATCCCTAAGCCCTGACAAGAGCAAACCTTCACCAGCTTTGGGTGGAAAGGAAGACAAGAACTCACTCATATTTAATCTAAACTAGGATGGCAAGACAACTGTAAGCCAAGCTTTTCAGAATCACCTTGAGTGTATCACTCAAAAGAAAGAGTTAAGCCAAGAGACCTTTACGTATACCAGGAGTTCCATGAGTTATCTGCCCTCCAATAGACCATGCAGCATTCTGAAGGAAGCTGGATCCTTGTTATTGAAAGAGAATTATACTACTGTTTGAAATGTAAGGAAACATCAGGATGGTGTTTCCTTGTGAAGTGACACAGGGTTCAAGTGTCCTTTGCTTTTCCTAATGATTTTCTGAAGAAAGAGAGGCCAGGAGGATTTCATACTTCTGGGAACACAAGAGACTGGGAGAGTCTATAAAACTGAGGGACTGAGAGAGTAAAAGGTAAGATAAGAGAGAGTAACTCTTCTCATCTGAGATAAGAAAAAGACATCCTTGTAGCTTAAAAAATATCTTTTGATTTGGAAATAAGGAATAAGAAAGGGGTTGGCAGAGATCCAGCCATTTCCTGAAAAGATAAGGGACAAAGCTATGTTCTTCCCTGTTTTGTGTCCTATCTATTCTGTGGAACTTTCCCCTTCATCTTCTTTGTTGTATGATTAATACAAAACTGCAGGTTTCCTGCAGTAACTAAGTAGATTAGTTTTTTATGAATAGAACAAATGCTTTCAAAAGGCCCTGTAAAACTTCTGAAAATAGGAGTTAGGAACCTAAGTAACTTACCAATCTCGGTTAAAAATTTCACCCTTGGAATACCACATGCTTCTCTTCTCCATCTGCAGACTGGAGATAAGAGCTTTTGAATGTGGCTGCTTCTATCATCTCAGGAATAAGAGAGTTAGAGGAAAAGAAGACACAGCAGCAGTGAGCACTCAAGGCGGTATAATGGCAGTGCTGCACTGATAGCATCCTTTTTTTTGTATACTATGGAAAAATGTTACTGCTCATCAACTCAAGTACACTGATTCTCACCAACGTAGTATTTGACCTCCCATGGCTTGTTTGATGCAGACCTGATGAAAATCTCTATATAAAATCATACAAAATAACCAGGGTATATTCTGCTCCCACCAGACTGCCTGTAGAGAAGAGAGAATGAATATCTTCATGAGCATTTACTTAATGAAATAACAGGCCTCTGTATATTCTACAGGGTCACTTATAAGACAGTGTAAACAAGAGTTGATCTCAAAGTTCAGTTCCCTACTAAGCAGAGCTGATGGTGACTTATATGTTTATTTTTCAAAATGCCTCTATCCAAGCAAAGGAAAACAAAACAGCAGGCAAAAACATAGCTAAGGTCTTACGTTAGCTATGAAGTATGAATGTTAACCTGAAAGTAAAGTGTTTGTGTCAGGTTCTGAATGAAGCCATTGAGTTAGTTCTAATTTGGGACAAACTGCTTTAAAGATCGAACAGCATTTAGAACTTATGGGCACTTTCTAATCACTTCCTAATCTAAACTGTGGTTATTTCTAGCTATGCTGAAATATGTATTTGGTCTGCTACTATCAAAAACTAGTGAAGACCAAACCTTTGAAGGCTTAGAGGTTTCAAATCAAGCTCACACAACACTGGAATTATGAGGCCACCCTTAAGATATTATGTTGATACACAAGTAAAACTTATAACTGTGAAATCTGAATATGCACTTTAGCAACTGTTGGATAAATTTCCTGTTGTATTCATTACTCTTTTAGTGGATTAATTAATTATTTGGTGTAAACCAAAATAACTTTAAATGTAATTTTCTTTTAAGTGAAATCATGCCAAATTTTCATTTGTGTTGTGCAGCAACAAAAGATAAGATAACAATACCATGGTATTTAATTCCTAACACTGAACCTACATTGGAATAGCAAGGATGTGGCAACTATTTTTTCCTCTCAAATCCACACAACCTCAGGTAGAAGTTCTGTTCTTAAGTCATCTAGCTGTAAAAAAAGACTTTCTACACTTCCTTCCTGTGCTAATGGGGAAACCCCACATTTACGACTGAGACTAGATTTTAAAAATGTTCATCAAAAATATACAAGATCAGCAGATAGATGTATTACCACATTCTTTGTCCTGGCAGGAACCATGGCATCCCCTCAGATTTTGCCCCTTTGTCTTGGCTGGGAGGAAGCAACACTGTTGCTTACACAGCACTTTCCATACGAGCTTTTATGAGTATCACGAGGGCATCAACTGCAGCTAGCATCAAAAAACTGATGCTCCTTAAAGTATTTTCCCCCTGTTCAGCCACATCATTTTGTCAATTATTTTGATGATGTAATGAAACACAAGGACTGCAGGGAAGCACTGTTGTCCCAAACTAATCAATCAAATCTGGCAGCAGTAAGACTCTCAGCAGTTGGAGGGCACCATCACTCCAGCCTGGAAGACAGCAGAGGCAAAGGCAGAACAATTTGCTGATGTGCAGTTCTTAATGAGCAGAGCCAGCAGAAATGCAGGGAGCCACAAAGGGAAAAAAAAAGCCCTCACAACACTCTGAAGCTGCAGGAGCAGAGCAGCAGACTCACTAATGGGAGTTTATTCCCTGAGTGAAAAAGCAGAGATGCTAGTTAAGATCTGTCAACTCTTTTAAGCTCAGACTTTCCTGCTG
>NW_008627399.1:75330-89576 GCF_000691845.1 Merops nubicus | reverse complement strand
CTGCTGAGCATACCACAAGCACTCACAGCTACAGTTAGTGCATTCTGGAATTTTTAAACTCAAGTGTATGAACACCACTGATGCAAGTCACACTTAAACTGCTAATCTGGGTAAAATACACACTTTCCATAGTCTTTTCGCTATTGCTTGACATTTTGGACTGTGCTTTCTGCAGAACTTTTTAGTTTTTTTAAAGTCTGCAGAGAATTTATGCTCTGGTGTCATTGCCTGGAGACAATCAATACATGTCCATAGATTCATTAAATGACATAAATATGGATATGGGAAAAATACTTACCTATGAATAAGAGAAAGCAATATTGTTCAGAAAGGGTATTTGATTTTTCTACTATGGGAGAATGCAAATGGTTAATCACTCGCTGCAATGCCACGCTGTCTGTGTGAAGTCCCTCTGTATCTGGTAGCAATGAAGTTTGCACAGCTGGCAAATTTTTAAAAAGCAATTACAAGAACCATTTTGAAAGTTTGGGAAACTCTGAACAGTATTAAAGACGAAATATTAATTATAACAAGTATCATTCAAACATCTTATAGGACTCCGAGGTACTAATGAACTCTGTTAAGAGCAATAATCAGGTTTACAAATTAAACTACTGGATTATAAATTAGGCAAGCTTCAGTTTGTTGAAGTTTTCTGTGTAATGAGGTTATTTTGCCTCTTGATACAATAAATCTAATTTCACATGTTTATTGTTACATCTTATTACACTGCTTTATAGGTGGAACATTAGAGACATATTTTGGAACTTCTCAGTGTCCAAGCTAATTTTAAAAAGGACATCAAGTGCTCCTCTATGACACTATTATTTTTAATCTATTCACTAGCAAAAAAAAAAAAAAAAAAATCTAAAAGAAATAAAAAGATAAATGGTAGTTTCTGCTTCAGCTATGATAAGAATATGTACACAGTCATGTTGAGGTTTAAAGCCTAATTTTTTAATTCTGAATTGTTTGGAGGTTTGGCTTTTTTTAATGTAAAATCCTGAAGTCTTTAATCCTAGCAAGTCACAAAGTAGTCATGATCACAGATTTTCCTTTTGCTTGTGTATCTGGCAATGCTACCCAAGGAGCCTGACCCTTTACTTTGGGGCACTTTGATTTATAATGAAATTAAAATTATAAATCCAAAAAGGGAGTGAGAACAGTGAGATGAGGTGGTTTAGAAGAGGGAAGGAGAAAGTTAAAAAAAAAAGGTTCTAGTACACACCAGGTAGAGACAATCCATGTGTTTCTGTTGAACAAAACAAATGAAAGTTGAAAAACATAAAAGCGGGTGTTTTAAACCAGTAGTAAACACAGATAATGTGACACGTCAAACTTGCATTGCCTGAATTGAACCAACCATAGAAAAACTGAACAACGAAACCGCAAAAAAACTCAACCCAGCTCCTGTTTTCCAATAAAAAAAAATACAAAAACCTTATCTCAGTGTACAATCAGCTGAACACACAGAGAAATAGTCTTCCATCCTTAACTAGATATCTGTATTTCCATTGATTGGCTTAGCTTCCAATATATTAGAAACTAGTATATTACATATTAATATAGTAGCTTCCAATATATAAGTATATTAAATATTTCCTACAATTCTTTTCTGACTTCAAGAAAAATACTCCATTAGAGATGTATCAAACTACTAACTGAAATTTTGGCCTCACTTTCTACTTGTGATTTGCCATGATTTGTTTTGCAGAAAACACAAACCTCTACATTTTCAAGACAGATATAAAAAGTTCAGTATTAAATAAACATTATAAAATGGTTAGTCTGACTCAGAATAAGTTGCATGTATCTATAAAGTAGGCGAGTTATTAGTCACTTGACATATTTGTTCTTTTTTTAGTACTCAACCTTTAGGAAAAAAAAAGGTGCCCCATTTGCAATTTTCATTTTTTCCGTAAGAAATCTTTCTGCATTAATAAAGCAGTTTCCAGCAATTGTCACAACTATAGCAGCTTTTAATTTTTACTTTTCATTAACTAAAGTAATGGTTTGGAGGTTTTATGAGTTTAAAAATTATGACTAAACTGCAGCACTGTGGACATGAAATTATTAGTTTACTACCCCAAACATCTTAAAATACAGATAGTGGCATGTAAGTAAAACCACATAACACGGCACAACCCCTGATGTTTTTCTATCAAATGGACTTCAGAGCCCACTGAAAAAGACTAAATTAGATATGACCAAAAGGTTAACTTTTGAAGTATTGTGCATATTGTAGTATAAATACAATTGTATATGCAACTTTGAGTGTTCAAAACAGGAAAATAATGAATTGTGGTATGAATATACCCAAAATCCCCATGCAAAGCAAAACATCTCTGTTGACACACAGAACTCAAGCTTTGGTGGATTTTCTTCATTTCCACTGGCTTTAATGGAAGGCAGATTTTCCTGTATGCCCTCGTGGAATTTGTCCTCACATACATACAAAACTAAATGCTACTGAAAACAAAATTTCAATACTTAATATTAAAGCTTAAATGTTAATTGTTACAATACAACTAACTAAGGTGGTTTATAGCCTAAGCAGCACAATAACCAGCGCAGTAATAGAATACCCTCGGGTTTATGTGTACTTATACAAATATCTTTAAATAACTTTTAGGCTATGTCTTATAAAAATAGCCTATATTTGAAAATGCCCCCAGATGCCCCTGGTGCTGGTGAGCTGTGGAGCAGCCTGCCAGCTCCCTTCCCTGAGCGGAGAAGCAGCCCTGCACAGCCTGAGTGTGGGGCCAGGCATGGGAAGCCTGGACGAACCTGATGGCTTCAGAGTTTGAATGCATCAGGGTGTGCTTGGAACTCATTCTCCTGTAGCTCTGGGTCATTTCCTTTTAATTTTCATCCTATCCACCTCCCCTAAAACACAGTTGAACAACTCTGCTGCACACCATGAGCATATGGAAGCGTCATTCTACCCCCTACTTTTCACAACCTTTCCGATAGAGTGAAGAAATTGCTTGACATTAAGATCCATTTATATTTCAGTTCAGACTCATTAGACCAGAGGGTGATTGTGGAAAGCTGTTGGAAACAAATGCTGATGCTTCCTCATTGGCATTTGTCCTGGCAAACTC
Source organism: Merops nubicus (assembly GCF_000691845.1). Classification (NCBI taxonomy): domain Eukaryota; kingdom Metazoa; phylum Chordata; class Aves; order Coraciiformes; family Meropidae; genus Merops; species Merops nubicus. The sequence goes on along the minus strand of NW_008627399.1, from coordinate 86,472 downwards.
TCTCTCTGCTGAAGACAAACCACAGAAAACTACTAGCTGTTAGAACTTATTGGGCTATTTTAACTCCCTTCCTTATCTAGGGAGGAGTCCTCCAACATTCACAAGCTTGAAGACTTGGATTCTCTGTCCCACAAGCATTTTTACATTTATAAAGCATTCTGCAAGGTGCAAAACCATCACCTATGAAGCATCATAGCAGCCTCAGTGAATCCTATCTCTTTCTTCACCCACAACATCTCCAGTATATACCTCAAAATGAACTTTGGAAACTTCCAAGCATCTCTTCTTAGAGTCCATAGCCTGCACTGGCAATAAAATGGTGAGAGAATATTGTCCTAAAATGCTCCCTTAAGCTGCAGAAAAAGAAATGGGTTTCAACTGACAATGAGAAAAGCTGCAGAGCTCCCTGTAGTTTGTCATTTGCTACTGTCAGATCCTTGAGGTTTTCTCCATGCAATTTGATTTATTCGTTCTATTTCTTTGTGTCATGTTTCTACAAGCCTCATTACATGGCTATGGAAAAAAATACCGCAGATGAATTTTTGTTATCTGAAAAATGAGAATGCTTCCCATACTAAATAGTTCAAGGTTTGTTAGGTAGTAAAGTCATTATGTAAAAAGAACTGTCTTACAGGAAACTCCAACTTTTTTTGGCACCAGGCTCTGGAACTTCTATAGCTAATGAAGGATTCTGTATAACAATACAGAGTCTGCACATTCTTTTGGTAAAATATTAAGCAAAAAATGGACACAAAGGGAAATTTCCCTTGGAAATAGAAACATATAAAAGTAATTATTTGACCTTTGGGTTTCTTGTATTTTTTTTTCCTCTTCAGAGGATTGTCTTAAAAATAAAATCTTCAGTGCTGACTGAGGTAAGGATGACCACAGTTTTATAATCCTGAGTACTCTTGTTTGGTTGAAGTGCTATTAAAGTCTAAGCCCAAATTGAAGTTCATGTTATAGAACTTAATTTCCCACATCATATTTCATAGGTAAATTCTCAGATTCTTGGTAACAATTTTTTTGTATGTGAGGGAACAAATAAAGTTCATTTCTTTTTTTTGACTAGTTCTAAACTGCAAGCTGAGCATACAATGCACCATTCGTATCTACATCCATTCACATGTGCAGAAAGATCTGGTTTTATATCTGCTATGTCAATGCATATGCATGCACACATGGACATGTGGTTAAATCTGTTATGTAGTGGCCACTCTAAGACAATTCCTACTTCAGGTTTATACATATAAAAAGAGATTAAAGATTTTCTTTTCCGGGAGCAAAACTAAAAATCCTTCTAACCTGCAAACATGCTCTCAGTTGACCCTAGGGTCTACTTCACCACAACTGAAGGAGGAAGGAGGACTGACATTCTTTTTCTTTCATGTTATACCTGGTGGTTATTTGGAGAAGTTGGTGCCTATTCAGCTATACCATGATCCATCCTGTAGTAACATCTGTCTCATTTAGTTAAATGCTAGTTGTGAGTAAAACCCCAGTAAAATAGGCCCCTACAACCTATATCTGCCCCAAAATGCACAAATGTCGAAGTTAGGGATAACAGCACACTCTTAATCAATCCTGATGTTAAATCCTTGTTTTATAGACACATATAAATAAACAGATATGCATATGAAAAAAAGTATATGTGAGGATTTTATACACTGTTCTGTTACATACATACATACAAGTTTCATTAGAACTTAAGCTTATGCTACTACAAGCTATTACTTTTTCTTTCTGCCTTCCCTTTATGAGTATGCATTTTATTAAGATGTTCTTTTTTTACGTTCTGGGGATATGACCTTGTCTGTGTTTAATGATTATGTTCTGGCAGGTTAAGAAAAGCCTTTTATTTCAAAACACTGTATGAAATCTCCTTAGCTACAAGGACAAAATGTTCCATACTCCTGTATTATAAAAATAACTCCACATTTGTGTTTTGTGAAGCATTAGCAGAGCTGAAGTTAGTCAAATTCCTGTATTCAGTATTCTCCTCAAACTTTTTGAATCAGAAAGAATGAAAGAGAGAGGTACCCAGAAGGGCAAACCAGTACATTGGAAATCTGTGCTAGAAATCTGTCACTAGGACTGCAGGCTTTGCTACTAACAGCACAGCAGTCGGCAGCGCGGGCAGCCAAAGGAGCAAGCAAGGTCGTTCAAGAAGCTGCCACCACAGACCTAAAAGCTGCTATAAAAATACAGGAATAGTAGCAAGTACATTTAAATAACACAGAGGTCACAGTATACACTGTTATGAAGCATTGGGACTGTCACTCCATCATAGTTTGATTTAGTCACTACTGAAGGAGTTCAGGAGATTTGTGCAATTGTTTCTTCACAGATGGAACAGAGGCTGCTCATTCATCTAATGCTAAAATGCTGACTTTTATCTTACATTAAGTTACACAGAGTCAGGAGGCCATGATCCTAGTCACCACAAAACCGAAATAAAATAGTTTTTTCTTGTGACATCCTTAACTCATTAATAAAAGCACCACCTCCTTTGAGAGTGAAGCAGAGGTGTATATAATACGTGTACAGGGGTTTGAGAGAAAATAAAAAAATGGATCCTCTGAGGAGAAGTAGAAGAATGTGGGACACCATAACAAAGTTCCTTGTTTGCAGTCCTGTGCATATACTGTAGACAAGAGTAAAGGGCATCTGTATGAATTATTTTATTTCCATCCAGTAAATCCAGCAGTACCAACAGCACTGCGAACTCTCCCAGTCAAAAAAGATGAATGTTACCAATTCAGCAGACATGCTTTCTAAAGAAATATATATTGTCTGGTTTGCTGAGGGAACTGGATCTTAAAATCAAACGAAACTGCATCAGCAAAGACCTCCTGCTGATTACTGATGTCAGAGAGAAAACAAGGAGGAGAGAAAATTGTCCCCTAGCCATGATTTACCCAGGTTTGTTTGCAGAAGTTCAGTCTCAAAAGTCAAGAGACAAAGCATCAATTCAGACCTCTCCAGTACAGCAAAGAAAAAGATTTAGAGCTTTCTAAGTGACGTATGGTCAGGTGAGTCCTACATTAGGACTTGGCATTACCTTTATTTATCTCTAGTAAGGTGAAGCCTATTTATGTTTAACGTCTACCGTATCTGATTTTACTTTTAGATGTTATGTAAGAAGCTGCAGCAAAATTGGGCAAGAGCAATCCCATTGGCACTTGCAAGTATAGGAAAGGAGAGGAAGCACTCCTGAGATGTCTGAAATTACTTTTTTCAACAGTCAGGCTGAGCTAGCCCAAGAGATGCAGAGGCTCTCTTTGGATTCAGAGGCTACTTATAAGATATGATTACAGATTTGAGACCAGAGCTGTATTAAGTTGTTAAATTCGGGTGACATGAAAGCTATATATTATAGAATTATAGAATCGTTTAATTTGAAGAAGACCCTTAAGATCTAATTTTTCTTAAACAGATTGTAATTCCAAAATTCTTCAAAATTATTTCTCTTTTTTCTGATGTTTTTCTTTTTGTGTGTGTGTGTTTTTGTTGTTGTTTTTTTGTTTAATTCAAATAATTCTGAAATTGTTACCAGAGGAGAGAGACTCTGGTTTTCACCTCTCTGCTGTGTTTAGCAGTCCTGCTTAACCCAAGTGTCACATGTACAAGCCAACAACCCATGACAAAAAATTCAGAAGTGAAGAAATCAAGTTGGAAGGGAGATGAGATTTTTTTTCTCCCTGTTTTTTTTTTTTCTATAAACTCAGAACCTGAAAAAAAAACAAAGCAAACCAAAAAAAAATTTAGTTCATAACAATTTCTTTAAAAAATAATAAAATCATTCTGTGTCTTGAGAATCTTGAAGAGAGAATCTTGAGATTCTTTTTACATTCCATTTCACATATACTTCAAAATACTTTCCATCTGACAACTATTTTAGACTAATTACTTCAGTTATTGAATTGTGATCTTGCAATTTGCAATACCAGATTCAAACACTCACAAATATTTGTCTGCAAAGGAGACACAATCACTGGAATTACAGGATCAGGGATTAAAATTTTATATAGTTCAGACACATTTACAGATATTAGCATACCAAATGGTATTGGCATAACAAATGGTTTAGCAGTTCTGGAGTTGTGGTTTCTTTCAGAGAGGATCTAAAATGCCATGCATGCTATTTTTATAAGCCTTAGCAGTCGAGCTTAAATGGGGGACACCCTTCTTGAATAACATCGTTAAAAAAAGATAAAATCTTATCTTTTAACTGAAAATATCTTAATGTGTAGTTCATTATTTGAGAAGAATATTTGAAAAATGTTCAGTTTTCTGTCTCTGAAAAAGTGAGTCTTCTACTTCCTTGCACTCCTCACTCTTTTACGCTAATGACTGAAAAGCCAAATATTCTAGTAAAGACAATTGATTTGGGTCTTTAGTATTTAATGTACTTATTTTTTCTTGAGATGCACTATAAAAAAGATTTTATCACCCAATTCATTACACTCGGGGTGAATTTTGAAGGCTAGTTTTCTCACTAAATGAGCAGGAAATGTATGTCAACTGGCTGAAATAACACGTTAGTTTCACACAAATGCTTTGTTTGAGTGTTACTTTTCCATATTAACAGGTATATTAACTGATATGATCTAGAAGATGCTAATATGAACATACATTTCACTTCTTACTAGAAATATGATTAAGCCTAATAACAAAGTTGTAATGGGATATAGTACAAGGTGCCTGTCTAGGGCTCCCTGAAATTTTCCCTAGTGAGGACAGCCATGATATCAATTGATTGTGTATGATAGGTAAGGCAGCGTCAAAAGAATTGTGATGAAAAGTAGAAGCGCGGCAGGAATCAACCTACCAATCCCAACAGAATGGGTCATACAACTACACAACATCTCAGTCTGCTGCTTCAAGGAGTCCCAAAGTATCACCTGAAAGAGATACCGACAAAAGTGCTCCATAAAATTATCTTAAAGTTTCTCCGTTAATTCAATGTCAGAACCTATCACACTGATTCACCTTTAAGGTTGAATGTCTTCACTTGTCCTTATATATTAATTTTTACATAATGGATTTAGCCACAATGAGTACCATCCTTAGAAGTAAGAAGGCTCAGAAGCACAGGAAGTCAAGTCCAGTGATATGAGATAGCTGCCTGGTATGATAAGGATGTCTGAGGGTCCCTGCTTAGTCTTAAAGAAAAGCAACTTTACTCCAGAATACGTCAGAAAATGATCAAGGAATATAAAACCAACAGACACAAATTATCAGAGAGGACTGTTAAATCCAGGAATAGTCATGATGGAGAGCTGAGCTCTTCTCCTGACAAAAGCTCTTGTGCAGATTTTGCTCCACACTACAAGAAAGGGCAAAGATAAGAGCAATTTCTTTGATTTAGGAAAATAATGTGTCCATTTATTCATTTAATCTTTGAAATGGATTCTCTTTTTCCATGGAGTCATTAGCAGAGCCATTACACCCCCTCAGCAGAGATAAAAACATACAGCAAGCGTACAGAAAGTAGTGTTACACCAGTCATGGACAAAAGTGGAAGAAAATGAAAATGACGCTTCTAGATCTTAGATAATTTAAGAGACACAAGGTATGAACAACAGGTTTCAAAAGATAGAGATTTGCTTTTAAAAGCAAATAAAATATGTGTGTTAGAGAATAAGATCTGGAGAATTTCAGTCTCTTAAAGAGCCCAATACTATAACTTACAGGAGCAAAGTTGGGTTCTTTTTTGTTTTGTTTTGTTTTTCTTGAGATAGTATTAATCATAATTCTAATTAATCTATTATTTTTTTTTCCATTGTCAGCTTGTCAGGTTAGCTTTATACCAGAGGTGAATGAGTGAGAAGCAAATTATATTTTCATGGCTGCTTATAAATTGAAAAACTGCATATTTGCATCTCAGCTTTGACCATTTTCATTTTTATGTCTGTAGCTATAGCTGGGATAAGAAATGCAGTGAGGAGGTGCTAAATTGTTGCAAAAATTCTTAGCTAAAAGAGTTAGGAATCTGATTCTATAATTTTTCTCATTTATTTGAGCATATCCCATAGAATGATATAATAGGTATAAAGCCTACCTAACTGAATTTTGGATGCTCACCTGAAAGGTACCAGTTAACTTTCTGCAACACAGCATGTTGATATCCTTATCCAAGACTAGGTCGCTAACTGGGAAAATAGTTTCACATATATAGTTTGCATGTTGCTTGCTCAAAAACTGCAATTCAGCAGCAAATAATATGGAGTGACAAACAAAACAAAAGGAAATCTCACTCGAGCCATCTCTCTCCCAGGAACTGCCAGCCCTCTCCTGACCAGAACATTCATGGCCTCACACTCTTCCCTCTGCCACCGTGGATTTTAAGCAAGTCTATGAGGTTATGGGTTATCTGGAGATGTATTCTCAAATTTTCACAAGACATTTTTGTAAATAAAAATAGCAACCCTGAATTATAGTACATACTTACAGGTAATATTTTTTCCCTAAATTTTATAAATGTTTATTTAAACACCCTCAAATGAGTTTTTTCAAATGACCTTACCTGAGCAACAGAAATCAGATAAGCCAAATTTCTGCTCAACTTTTAGTCAATTTGTAATCATTTCTATATAAGCAAGGCCAAACATACAAATATTTTTGAATGTATGCACACTGTTAATCTTGAATCAAACTAACAGGTTGTCAAAGAGAAGCTACTTCATTCTGTATTTTATTCCTTTTATTGTACATTGACAAACAAGGACTGTCCTTCAAGTACGTGGTAGAAGCAGTGCTATGCATGGGCAAGATGATTCATGGACCTGTATCTGTGGACATTTTTTAATATCATTAATTTAGACATAAGTTTTATGTACAATTTGACTTTTGCTCTGTCTGCTTTCCAGGCAATACATACTTCAAAAGTAGAGTAAATGAAGATTAGGCAAAAAGAAAAGCAACTTTTCAGAAGAGTAAGACATCAAACTGTGCTTGGATTTTTTTTAAAACAGAGAGTTTAATATACCATAAGTAACCCAATAATAGAAATTAGCCATGTAGGTCACACAATTTAACCCCTAAGGCTAAGTATCTTTATTCCTACTTTAAAGAGTTAGGCAACACAGACTCTAAGGCCAAAAAAAAAACATGTAACTTGTATGAACATAGTTGTTTCGAAACTCATTTTAGCAGTCAAAGGGGAAAAAAAAAGCCACAGATTTCTGTATACCTCGAGCACTTTTATGAAAAACCCTAGATGTAGTTTTAGTCATTATGCAGCATCATCAGGAACACCAGTGACAAGAAGAGACTATTTCATTGAATTGCATCTAGTTGTACTGGTGACATAACTGTCAACAGTTGTGGAAGCCCAACTCTGCCCCTGGATTTTAAGTGAGAATCTCTGTGTAAGCTTTCGTCCACTAACACCTGACCCCTTCTGTATGGAAACCATAACAAAACTAGGCTCTAAAGGGTAAAGAAGTTAAGCCACAGTTCTCAAAGGAATAGGAATATGTGAATCACTTCCTAACTGTTTGAGGTTTGCCTTTTGAGGATGCTTCACTGCACACATATATTTATAGTTACCTGGTTTTACAAACCTGCTTATTCTAGTGGAACGTCAGGGAAAACAACAGTTTAATTTAACATCAACGTTTATCATAGACTTAGCTGTGTTACAAGACCTTTCCAATTTCTAACAGAGTGAAACAAATAAAACATAGGTGCCAGGTTCATTAGCATTTAATGAATAACAAATTAACTTGCCTCCGCTAGCAATCTGAACTTGTCTTACTCCTGAGTTTTTCAATTATATTATCTTATTTCATGCAAATTAAAGGACTACATAAGTACAATTAGATGTGGCAGTTACAAACATCTGGAAAAGTGCTCAACAAAATAAATTACAGAACTCTTCCTTATTCAGACCAAGCATGTATCAATTTAGATAACTGGCAGCTCTCTTTAGCTTTTATCTATTGCAGCCAAGACAGGAAATAGGTATTAAGTTTGTGTTTCTATGAAAAGAAGCTATGACTTGTTCTTCCTTTCTTTTCATTCCCCCTCCTTTTCAACTGATTATGAATTCAATTACTTAAACTGATGCTTTGCCTAGTTCCTCTGTTTTACTAACAGATCTGCTCACTAGAGTACATACATATAGATCCCTCTGCTGATCTTAACTCAATCTTTTTTTATGTCATTATTTGCCCAAAGATATTCAACCTTTTTCTTGAATTCCAGTTAGGTTTGCCTTTAGTACCTAGGGCTCTAATTTTTTCCCCTCAGCACTCTACTACAAGGGAGCAGAAAGCTACATTTATTTTTCTCTAAAATTTCAGTCTATCTGTTGGGAGTAATAGGAGTACAGCAGACATCATTGTATATTTTTGGCTATCATATTTTAAATTATATTTTAATTATAAGTGTATAAAATGAAAACAAAGGTTTTAAATACAGTTTCTGAGCAGTTTCTTTGATCTTAAGAAGCCAGTTGCTCTTCCTTACATTTAACTTCCTCTAATGCTTCTGCTCTGGTCAGAACTCACCTAAGTACAGTGTCCAGTTCTGCAGTCCTCAACACAGGAAAGACACAGATCTGTTAGAGTGAGTCCAAAGGAGGCCCGCAGAAATGATGAGAGGTCTGGAGCACCTCTGCTATGAAGAAAGGCTGAGAGATCTGAAGAGAAGTCTCTGGGGAGATCTTATTGTGGCCTTTCAATACTTAACAGGGGCCTATAAGAAAGATGGGGACAGTCTTTTAGAGGGTCCTGCTGTGACAGGACAAGGAGAGATTCAGACTAGATATAAAGAAGAATTTTTTTACACTGAGGGTGGTGAAACACTGGCACAGGTTGCCCAGACAGGGAGTAGATGCCCCATCCCTGAAAGTACTCAGGGGTCAGGTTGAATGGGGCTCTGAGCAACATGATCTAGTCGAAGATGTCCCTGGTCACTACAAGGGGGTTGGACCAGATGACCTTTAAAGGTCCCTCTCAACCCAAACATTTCTACAATAATTCAAGAATAAAAAGATATCTTGAATTAACAATAACCATTGCTTCAGAAAAATAATTTTTAAACATTTTAGTAACACAATGCTCATTGAGATTTAATAGCAGACTTTTTAAAAAAAATCAAAGTGATTTAGTCAAACTTCACATCTATTTTTTGAACTCACTATGGAAGGTAAAGAGTTTCAGTGTCCTGTGTTACATTATAGTGCTTGTAGATGATGTTGTTTGACACCTTTGAAAATTAGAGTGTCCAACAGCCTGAACCATTAGACACAGAGGAGTCATGTACTAAACTAATGTTTCTTTTTGTCTTTTATCTGTTTCTTATACAATTATTCTGCCTACAGAGCTCATGAAAATTTTACAGAGCAAGGTTTAATTGGCAATGTTTAGCAGCTGGCATCTACACAGAACAGAATTTATACGCAACCAGAGGAGAATAGTCCACAATAAAAGCTCTGAAACATATATCATGGGCCTCCTCACCACCCACGGTTTTATTCCACAAAGTTCAGCTGTTGCACCCTAGGACTTGCTAATGAAGACATAGCTGATAAAATGTACCACCTAACCAGAAAAGGAGACATCTTAAAACAAGATAATGAGAACAATGTGGAAGACTGAGCTCCAGACTATAGTGTGGATGAAACAATTAGAGAACAAATTGATGCCTATAAAGTTTCTGGCATATGAAAAATGTTCTTTGGCAAGTTTCATGTGGCGTTAATACACCCCCCCCCTACTAATCTTTTACTAATCTAATCTTTTTAGGGTTAAAGATTAGATAATCAACTTCATAGGACCAAGCCCAAAAAACTACCTTCCATAAGTCACCTATTTTAGTCTAGTAAATTTTCTCTTACAAAGATTGCAAAAAAATTTTTACCTTGCAAAAATTATTTTCAGATATCCTGAAATATCAATTAGGTTCTTAGCATTCTATTCTTTCAAAGAGACAGGGGACTATTTGTATGGTCTTCTAATACTGACCTCTCTCTCAAAAAAAAATCTAACTGTATGCCTAGCAAATTAGGGGGGGGCTAAATTAAACCTCCACAGCCAAATAACTGTAGGAGCAAAGTCATGATATTTAGTATATGGAGTTTAACTGTTCAAGAGCAAGGCAATGCTGACCCTCTCCTGAGACTTTAAATTTGGTCACAGATTAATGTATCAGAGAACACCACTGGTTCCTTCTTGTGCCCTAGAAATCCAGCAAGATTAATGAATTTATTTTGTGACCTTTGGAGTATGTTCTAGGTCTGTGAATGACAAACAGTTGACAGAGCAGGGAGAGGAGGTTGATTTTACAAGGAATTAATCTTTCAGTGAAAGGAATATGAAAGTCTTTTCCCTTCCAAGCAACATCATCATTACTCACTAGTATAACCAGTGGTAACCAGGCCATAAACAAGCTCTCACTTCTTCCAAGAAGCATTCTAGAAGCATTTTGTCAGACATTCTCACAGCAGTTTGCTCTACTTCTGCCTTGTACTTAAATACATATTTAGGACAGAGCTACATTTGTTATCATTTCTAAGCCTGTATGGAAAGTGATTTCACCACAGGGAGGAAACTGTAGAATCTGCAATCCAGTGCAGTAGTACATTGACCTGTTGGGGTTTTCTTTCCCCTGTAATGTCTCATTTCCTTTTATGCTCCAAGAGTGAACAAGAACAGATGTGAGATGTTGTGATCACTGCTTTTTCTGCAAGGAGAACAGTTTAATGTTTCTGTATCACAGGCAACAGCTTCCCACGCTTATTTCTGTGATATTATCAAGGTTGCAAACTATCTAAGCAAAAGAAATGCATTTTGATGACTATAGCTTTCATTAGTTTTTTGTTTTATAGTGATTAGAAAAAGCAGCAAGCTTTTATCCTGATTTTTAAGTGCAAATTAGACCATTGGTATTATAGGAAACTCCATGGGCATAAAAGTAAGTTTTGGAGTTTTCTAACATTAATAAGGGAATTAGTGAAAATTTGGAGACAAAAACGATGTAAAAGATTGAAAACGGATTTCAAATTACAACAATAACAAAAAAAAACCCCTTCCAATACTCAAAGAATAAATGAAAACAAAGCATGATGTGCATGTGTGTTGGGGGGTACCTTTTAATCTTCCACTGTAGGAGACCTCTGAAAAGGGAACATAC
>NW_008627399.1:48146-75299 GCF_000691845.1 Merops nubicus | reverse complement strand
GCCACAAACTCAAGCAACCCTCTCTTGGCATCATTCAGATCAGTTGTGCTGCTTATTGTGTTTTGGAGAGTAAAAACCAACTATAAGGAGACTCACCCATACACATTCATTAGGCATTACACACATCTTCTAGGCCACTTTTAATGACAGCATGAGGCTTATGATTCAATGTAATAATGTCTCTGTCCCTGAAAACTTCTGCAGGCAGTATCCAGTACTTGAAAATCTGCTCATGTCAATTTAACTTTTAACATTGAACACTTGGATTGTGTTCTTATTTTATTTATAAGAAAAGTACATCTGCCAAAATCCAAATCTAGGCTTGCAAGCTCCATGCTAACCCATACTGAAATTTCTTTTCATTAAACTCCAACTGTACAGATACAAAGATGAACTGTGTAAGTATTGACAGCCCATTGATGGTAAATCTTTTGTCCATTGAGGGCAGTTACAAGGATTTCATTCCAGATAGTGCAAAAAGCATCAAATCCACAAGTACAATGGCAACTTGCAGTGCTGCATTTCAGAGCTGAAGTAACCACAGTCAGTAAAATACAAAGTACAAGAGCAGAATATTCTTGATTTTATGTCTTCTGCTTATCAACAGTTTGTATTGCATATACTTGATAATGGTTCTTCTCAATCTGAAGCCTCTTATCCTGTTATCTACATACAGGAACCACATCGATGTAACTCTCCATTTTATTTTTCAATGTATTTCTCATCCTTGACAATCAGGAAGAAATAAGAAATTCTAAAATGCTTCTAACAACATTTTTTGGTTTTCAGTTTAGGTGAGAATGTTGATTTAGGTTTTATTTGGTACAATTTACCCTACATTTCAGATTTCCTCTTTGTAACTAGAGTCCCACTATTTCTGCTCTCTTATATTCTCTGCCACAATACTATGCTTTTAGTTCATTCTTTTTCTTGTGTCCCATACCTTTACAGCTTACTTTGAGAAATGCTCCCACTTCAACATTTTTGACTAAAATGTGGGGTTGACTCAGATATATGCTTCGCCTCGAAATTCTGTTAGCTTCAGTGGAAATTGCATCTGCAAGGAATGCAAAAGCAGACCACGTTCATAACACAAAAGTGTCACTGCTCTTTTACTGGACACTTTCTTTATTTTCATCCAATTCCAGTAGAATAAATTGATGGAAAATATTATTTTTTTACCTGTCCACAGTGTTAAGTGTAATCTTGGATAATTGAATAGTTTCATTAAATGCTTTGTGGAATATCATACAAACATACCTGTTTCTTGGGAAATGTAAAAGATTACCTTTTTTGTTTTACTTCTTCACTGTTTAGAATAGTGATATATTTCATTGTACTTTTCAATTTATTACATCTCTTGGGTCTTTCAGTGTTCTCTTGAGAAAAAAGCCTACATTTATATACATTTGACTTTGGTTTATATGTATGCTCCAAGTAGACCTTCAGCTTTCATCACTTAGCCTTGGGTTTGATAAAGCTTTATTTTCTTTCAAGATAGACAAATGCAGTCATTCAGCCAACAATCACTAAGAGAATTAGAAGTAAAAATAATTTAAACCACCAAAAACTCATATGAAAATAAATGGAATAGCTGACATCTCACAGGAACACTCTAGATTTGTTCTCTGTGATATTTTTCTGATTAGAAATCTCTCCTTGTCACCTGCACTCTCTCGAGATTTTAAATTTGTGTGGGCAGGTATGGATGTTCATGCATGCAAGGGCAAGAGGTGGGAATACAGAGGTCTCTTCATCCATCTTATCCAGCCAGCATGCCAAATGATTAGTTACCTGACTTCAATACAGCATTTCACAGAGGTTTTGGCTGTTACTGTGAAGCATATATAAGAATGGGAATGGAGAGGGAATGGTGAGTGTCAAGCTTTAATCAGGTTTCTGACTTTGTCAGATAACAATTCATCTCAGATACACCTCAATTTCCCTCAGCAACAGAAGTTCCTCTGTAAGGGCACACTTATCAAGACATTTTCTGCTCCAAGGGATTACATCAGTTTGGGAGATAACAGTATGTATGTAAGCACTCTCATATTTACACTTCTAAAGATGGTCATACAGGAAAAGAAATAGTCTGGCATTAAACTAATTTTTAAAAATAAATTTAAAAGTATATGAAGTACATATAAAGTACTATGCTGTAATGTTATATGTATTTTCCTATTTTTGTACATAGTAAAAGCACTTTTGTGCATACTGAAAGCACTGCATCTAAAAGAGAGCACTGACAGTTTACATCTCCACTCTTTGATTATTTTATATCGTAATTAAATTGTGGTTCATGTCAAGTGTGAGGATGTCATTCTGGGCACAGAAAGGGTAAAGGAAGGCAAGGTACATTTCTACAAAAGAGCTTATATGATGGTGCATATTTTGATTAAATTGAATTACCCTTCCCTTTTCTGATCTAGACAAATAGTGAATGGCATCTGCTATGCTAGCACAGATCAGCTGTTTAGTGGGTGCTGCTGGCCCTTTCTGGGTATCCAAAGAGCTAAAGCACATAATGCCTTCAAGTAATTAGACTATATTCCTAACTACTAGGGAAGATTTAAAAATTCAGTTTGTTACAAACACCACCACTTTAATGATCAGAATTCATCTTTGAGGCAGAAATTCCATGAACATTTACTCAACGGATATATTTTCTCATTTTGTTTTATTTTTCTATAAAGAATTTTGCAGAGCCAGATTCTATTTCCTTTTCTCTGCAAAATTCCATTGAAAGTACTTTGTAGTGTATCAGCAAAGACCTCAGAAAAACATACCTGGAGACTTAATCACAAAGCCTTAAGAATTATGCTCTTTCTTTGCAAACATTTCAAAGCAGGATGGCATCATCTTAGAAAGAAAGAGAGAAAGAAGGGAAGGGAAGGGAAGGGAAGGGAAGGGAAGGGAAGGAAAGGAAAGGAAAGGAAAGGAAAGGAAAGGAAAGGAAAGGAAAGGAAAGGAAAGGAAAGGAAAGGAAAGGAAAGGAAAGGAAAGGAAAGGAAAGGAAAGGAAAGGAAAGGAAAGGAAAGGAAAGGAAAGGAAAGGAAAGGAAAGGAAAGGAAAGGAAAGGAAAGGAAAGGAAAGGAAAGGAAAGGAAAGGAAAGGAAAGGAAAGGAAAGGAAAGGAAAGGAAAGGAAAGGAAAGGAAAGGAAATCCATTTTATTAGCTGGAGTGGTCCACTCAAGGACTCAAGAAAGTATGAAGTTCAGATGGGGAAAGGTTGGACACAACTTCTCAGGATGACTTGGAGGTTTGAGATTTGGTTACCAAGGTAGCACAAGGCATCACAATCCAATAGCAGTTAAATGCACCCTCCAAGTTCTCAATGCTCATTTTGAACACATTTAGTCTATTTCTTCTAATTGTTTCAGAATTTATTTCCTTATTCATTCCATGCTGATGAAAGGCTCTACATAGCAGCAGCAGTAAAATGCTCTAAAACCCACACAGGGTTTTGTATATAAACAGCTGGAAAATGGGCTGAGAATTGTATTTGTACTCTGCAAGGACTGAAATTTTAAAGTGACAGCTGATGCTCCTGAGGGAAAACAGGAAAGCAGCAGTGAATAACAGAATCAGATGAGATACAATCAAACCTCTCAGTTTCTGACTGTAAATCACTAAATATACTTCTAGCAATAATAACATACGAAGTCATATAAATAGATTGCTGAAACAGCATATTTGATTAAACTTATAAAGTATAAGCACCAAGCTATAATTTTTGCCCTTTTGATTCAAGCCGTTGTTCATTTCTTTTAATGCCTTTGGGAGATTTGCCAGTTAATAATTAAAGAGGTTATTTTGTTATGAATGGTTTCTTGCTTTTCCATCCTATGTATTTACTTAGTTTACAGTGAAGAGAATTTTCAGATTCCTGAAGGGCTACGAGTAGACACAGCCACTGCCAGCTTTGTGTTCTAGCAGACAGTGTGACTTTGAATTCATATTCTCAAAGAGAGGGAGACAATTTTCAGATCACTGGAGTCAGGTACCTGTGTCTTGATCTCTGCTTTGTTTGCTACTATGTGGTTCTGCAATTCAAGTGTCATAAACTATCAACATCTTCAGGAAAGTTCTTGCTAACAAGACTCCATCACTTTAGGGGTTGCAATCAGCAAGCAAAACCCACTCATACTCTGTGTTCATAAAATCATTTTGGTTTCCCCCCAGGGTTTCTAAAACAATGCATTTATAAAACAATACCCCTAACAGCAAGATGTAATACAAGTAATGGTTGGTTGGTTGTGCTTTTTTTCTCAAACTAAGTAATGTTCATTAAAACACAAAATATCCTGCTAAAAAGAGGGTTTTTTCATTTTTTCAAGGACAAGACAGAGAAGGGAGAGGAGGAATGAAACACTCACTATTTAAATTGACTATGTCAAGTCTTTTGATAGCACCAAGTATATTGTGAGAAATCTTACAAATAATTCAAAACATAGAAGATAACATGGGCCACCTCGTTTACTACATATAGAAAAAGGGACTATATCTGGATCTTTAGCAGACAACTCAACAGAACTTCCTGCTCTGCTGCCTGTTACTATAAAATAGGATTTATATGGCAAGGTACATTTCCTCAACAATATCAATAAAACTGCAGTGTTTGTTGGGTTCCAGAAAGGCCTCCATTGTGTTAAGTGGCCATTTTTCATTTCCTTCTTTGGACATCCCTCCTTCAACATCTCTGATTGTGATATACCCGAGTGTTCTAACACCTGATGATCTTTTTTCCTAAGGCCTTCAGTTAAATCTTATATCCTGGTTTATTGTAAGAGAAGTGTACTTTTAAATCTACTTTTCAAACAATTCTAGAATTTATGGACATAATGAAATGCTATAAATGTGCCACTGTCTATGAATACAGTTAAATATTTCATTTAAGATAATTTTGAAAAAGTGGACTGTAATCAAAATTATGTTTGAGACATGTAAAGAATTTTTAAGTATTATTTGGAACTGTCAAATGTATCCTTTCCTTTCAACAAAAAATTCAGGAATAGTAAATATTAAAAAGAAAATTCACCAGCAAAGTGCTTGTGTAGAATGGTCACTGGTGGACCTAACCTTCACCTCCCCTTTAATGGCATATTTATCAGCCTATTCATTAAAAAAAAAAGATATTTATTTCCCATTTTTAATCAAGTGCAATGACTTTGAACTTTCTTTCATTCTCCAATAGACACTCTGAGATCTGCCAAACTTGAACCTTTGATTTGGACAAAACATTTATACAATTGTCAGGAGATCTGGGAGATCTAATGCTTTGCTCATAGGAGTGTGTGTGAATGAGTAACACATGGAGCCAATCCAAACATGACAAGTAGCTTTAAATCCTTTTCACACACCTGCCTCCAGTATTTGTGTAATCACAATACTAACTCAAATACCTTTCATAGAGTCTGGTGGCATATACAAACACAGACAGTGCAATGGCAGCCACTAATGTGCTTTATTAAAACTTTACAGACCAATTAAAAGCAGTTCTTCCTCCAGCTTTGAAACCCATGACATTCGACTTTTTTGGAGGTGACACTTTGGGATTTATCTAAAATACTGTTGGAACAGTCACAGACAATCTAACTTTCTTGAAATATATTAGTTTATGCTGCTGCTCTAAAGGATCCGAGTGAAATTCCCCACAGGGATTTTTAACTGCCATACTAAGATGTACAGAGTAAATATTTTTCTAACAACAGGGACTGTTGAAATTTGTTTTGATAATGGCAGATGTTACAAAGACAAAACAGGAATTCTTAATGAGATTTTGGGTGCCGTTATCCCAATTCCATATAATTAGATATTTACAAGTTTGAAAGTAGTAAAACTGTTTCCCTTATAATAAGAGACAGCTTTTCCTATTATTTTAGATAAATCTTCTACCTTGCATCAGATTCTCTCTTTAAGTTGCTCTAATTCAGGGCATTTTGCTTAAAGCATTGTAAAAATCTTTAACTTCTTACAGTAATATATAATCCTAAGACATGGAGAAGCAGATGAATATAAAATCAGAAGAAGGGAATTTATACAAATCTCTGGCTAGGTACGATTTGTTCTCACTCTGTCCCTATTTTATATGTGGTTATAGAAATCTGGTTGAACAAAATGACAAGCATTCTATTTTGATATGACAATAGATGAAAACACTTGATATATTTTGACTTAGTAGAACTGTGATTTCCTTTCTCAAGCAAATAGAACACCTACATGGTGTAAGTAGACAGATGACAGAGTTCTCAAAAGATTAATAACATACAGATGGAATAAAATAAATAAATACTGAAATAAGTTTTGATTATGTTTAGAAATACAGCAATGGAGATCTAAGTACCAGGGAGGGTTTTGTGTTGTGTGGGGGTTTTTTGTTTGTCTGTTTGGTTTTGGGTTCTTTTTGTTTGTTTTGTTTTTGTTTTTTTTTTTTACATAACTGAATTGTTTTAAAACCTTATCCATTACTTTTTACCCTTCCTTGCTCATTTTCATCTCTAGATTACAAGGATTTTAAGAAATTCTATTCATGTGCTAGATTTCAAATTATAGATTCAGATTGAACACTCCCAAAAGTATTTGCAAATTTATAAGGCAAATGCTGAAGATTCTTGTGGTTTTACACTACAATACATTCCTAGATTTCTACGGAATTTAATTTGCAAAATCCCACCCAAACTCTATCATATCTTCAGAACACAGAACACTTATAACTCCCATCTGCCAAGCAAATAGCTGTGTCCAAGGGATGTCAGGGCCATAGATGTCAGTCATCAGATGTATTGAGTTGCACTCAGAAATAGAAGTTAAAAATGTTCTCATTATATGCATTGAACTGATATACAGGAACAAAAAATGTAATACTTCTAAGGACCTGTATCTATGTTTTGAACATTGAATTCACACCACCTCTGTTTGAGTTCATAAATCTCTGACTAATGTTATGTATTCTGCTTACCTCCCAAAAGGCTAGCACCAAAGTATTTTTTAAAAGAATTGCAGTTTTCTGTCCATCTCCATAAGTGATATTTTCACTACACAGTAGCTTCTATATCCTATACAGAGAGTAGGAAAAGAGATCACAAACTAATGGCAGCCATTCGAGTAGTTCTCTGAATTATTAATAAGTTAGATCTATGGGAGCCATTTAGAATGACTCATTAAGCCGATTAACTCCCTATTTCCTGAGCAAACGCTGGGTGTTCTAACAGAATGGAAGGTAGGAACTAGTAGATAAATAATGATTATTAGAATAGCAGGCATTTTTTTGGAGCAATTGTGAAGCCAGAGAGAGAGTGTTACTTGGAAGTCTCAGGAAGGACTTTTAAAAACTGATGTGACAGAAAATTAGCATGAAGTAGTAAAAAAAAAGTTGATAATCTGATTACTTAAGAAGTGTACATGACAATGATGTAAATAAGGAACTCTATCCAATTTGTACAGACCCTAAAATACAACAGCCATAAACTAAAGCTACAGGTTCTGCTCAGGATATAATACCAGTGCTTAAGCACAGTGGATTAAAGTGTAGCCCCTAGTGAATAAACCCACTGCATGCAAACTGAGAGAATTACTGCTACTAAGGGATGCTTCACTTTGCATTTTATGATTTGTGTTTGCCTGTGTAGTTTCAGCATTGTCTTACCATAATGTTTATTGCATTGTAATTGATTAAAGAAATAAACTTCACACACAAAAAAATGAGAATTTATCTTTGCACACTTAATGAGATTTTCTAAACTAGCTTCATCTCCTTTATCAATTTAAATGTGAACTGGCTGAAGAGGAATTAGCCATTTTATGGTGTACTGGAATTAAATTAATGATGATTATTTTGTGATATAAAATTAATGCATTTTAATCAGCTATTATTAGTGCATCTATTTACATGCTATTATTTTCCTTAAGTATCAAATTCAGAATAAAGATGTAGCAGATAAAAACTTTGTGAATAGCAATAGTCTGTATTGCAGAATATATTTTCTTCCAATTTTGGAAAATTTCATTACTATAGTGTCTTATTTTTCCTGTATACAAAAGATGATTATAGAACAATCTAGAAAGAGAATATTGGCATCAGAGAGCTGTGATGTTTTGCAGCCCAATTCATATAGCAGCTGCTCACAAAATAACTGGAATTCACATTACATGTTCGTTACATGGTCCATGAAGGTTTGTTAAAATCCTTCCAAAACCTGCAAGGGCATGCTGGGAGTGACATGGAACGTCTTGTAGATGCCTAAACCCAGTGCTACTCTAATTACTTAAAACCAACACAAAACCAGTCTCTTATCAATGATGCTGATATATCGACTATAAATCATGTTCTTACATAGTACGAAGAACTCTTTCTAAGATTTGGAATAATTACAGAAATTGTAATAGTTAGCTGTTCAATAATTATAAAATGAGTCAATAAATGGCGTATAATTAGAACTTCGGGGTGTGTGTATATAATGTAATTTATTACACTCTTCTAATATGCCAGTATAATTTATTAGCCCTTTAAGCCTTGCAAGCTAATATAAAGTAGTCTAAACTATGAAGACCTGTAAGTTTTTTCTAATTTGTTTGATCATACAAACATCCCAGAGACCACCAATTGAAAATAGTCAATACATTCGTAATTTTTTTTCCTGAATACAATGTAATCTATAACAGAACCTATGAATTTAAGTTATAAGTTTATTTTAGTAGAATCCATAAAATGAATCCAGAGTCTATAGCAGTTGTAATCAGAATGAAAAAATACTGACTTTTTAAAAAAAATAATATTTTAGACTAGACAAAACAAAGCTCATTAAAAGAGGCTATTCTGAGAAAATCACAGGCTTGAATTAATCAATTAGTTCACCTTTTGTACTGGACAGCACCATAAATAAGGCTATGTACAAAAAGAAAGTGAGAAAGAGCAGTAAAAAGCCAACACTACCGAGCACTTCTGCCAAGAAGTTATGGTACAACCATTTGTTACAACTCCTACTGTCTTTACAACTTGAAGTACATACCCTCCCATGGAAATATGCTTCAAATTCAGGAGACAGACACAGAACTGGGGATATTCATTGCCTAAATGTAGTTATTTAAAGTTGTGGAGGATACTTGAATTCACGTTCCTTCTTGTCCCCAGATCAACCAGCACGGCAGATCTCCTATGGCAGGTGTCCTTCCAGATTGGCTTGTGGCATGCCCAGTGAGGAGACTCATCCAGGCTATGCCCCAAAATGTAATCAGGACATAATCAGGGTGCACGCTAGATCTAGAGACTGCTAGAAATGTCCACCAACTGCCAGATGCTTATCTACATGCCTTGATATAGTTGGTTGAATAAATGTTCTATACAGTCAATGAAGAATGGCAACACTGAAATTATTCTTCTCTATTATTTATAGAGCAAATTTAAGACTAATTTAGGCTAGTGCATATTTCTTCCAAACACATGTTTATGCTTATTTGTGACAATTTTTGCCATCTACTATTTCATTGCTAAAGTCCTAAAAAAACTGCAATATTCATACTAACATATAAACATATGTTTAATGCTATGAAGAAAGAACGCCAGTGGAATTCAAATAAGCCTGCAAAGACAGGGTTAGGTTGCTTTGTTTTTTTTTTCCTTTCCTTAAAATAAGTCTCCAAATCTATACTATTTAGACTGATAGATAGATAGATGATAGATAGATAGATAGATAGGTAGGTAGATAAATAGAAAACAGAAACAAAAAAACACAACCTGCATGTATTTTCAGTATGGATTAATACATGGAAATTTTATGTCTTGCAAAAGACTAAATTCTGCAATCATAATGGGTCCCCTCCAGCCATATTTACAAATGAATCTCTGAATTATTACTTTTATTGTCGCTGATGAGTGTTGTTTTGCATTTTAGTTTCTGTTATTTATAGCAAAATGCCTCCAGGAGTTAGTACAAACAACATATGGAGGATCGACCAACTCATGTCCAATACTTCAGCTTGACTTGTGCTTCTGTGGGGATTCAGATACTAATACTGAATTGCTTCATTACGGGTGTGGAACTATCTGAAGGCAATTCCCACTTCTTAAATCATATGATCTTTATTTGACAAGGAGGAAGAAAAAGAATGGAACAGAAGCTCAAATCATCTTGTTTAGTTGGTTAAGAAGCTACACAGCACTAAATATGTTTTACTGATACATTTATGAAGACTTCCATGCTACCTCGAGTAGTACACAGACCATGAAGTTGACACAGTTTTGGAACTAGGCTGCATTCCTGGTTCAGTTGTTTTGCATTGGTCTTATTTTCAGCATTTCTCTTTTTTTTCAGGGCTAGAAAAAATGCTCAAAGCAACAACAAAGTGACTATTTTTTCTCCTTCAGAAAAAAAAGGCCTGGGGGAAAAGATCAAGTTGTGGCTATTCCTACCCTTTCATAATTTCTCTCGTGTCACTAAACTGGCATAAATGCAAAATTACGCACAAAAACGATACCTCAAAGGCATGGGAAACATTTTGCACTTGCATCCTGTGCATGTGGGCTGCTGCATTTAGGAAGGAAAGGTCAAGGGTGAGCAGGAAACAGGGGAGATGCACCTGAATATGCAGACCTACTGAAATCCAGCAGCAGAGCCCTGCACCCTTCAGGTGATACACTGAAAGCTTCTCCTGCTCGGGAAGCCCCATGGCCAGCACAGGATTAAATCCTCTGCTTTGCTATAGACACTGAGGCAGACAATAAAATGAATTATTGCTGGTGACTCCCGAGAAGCAACACGGGTAACCTTATAAAGTGTTTAAGCCAGGAATCTCTTCTCTCATTCTCAGCAAAAGAGTTCATACTCTCAGTTGAAGGCATGAAGTATATTCTGTGTATACCTGGCCTTTTCTGAAAAGTCATTTCATAAACATATTAACTACTCTTACTACAGTAATTATTTAGATATATGCACATACTTTTCATTTGTGAATAGTTAAAAAAAAAAAAAATTTAGTTTCTGTTATTTTTTCAAAAAGAAAATTGAAGCAACCGTAAAACCTTATTTTTCCCCATTTTAAGCAGATTAAGGATCATATTCTCTAATATTGTGATTTTTTTTTTTTTGCCCTCGCTGTCTTCACAATAAAAAATATGGTATGACCAGTAATAGATGCTATCTCAGCTGAAGTCAAATCTTTCCTCTAGGGCACTATAACTTCACTGTGGCTTACATATATGGGACATGTCCTCAGAAACTGTATAAATGCAACATACTTAACCTCTTGTTCTTTCCTTCCTTCTCTCTGTCCCCCCGTCAAAACCTGATCATGGTCAACTGTTCAACATATTTTTGAACTACTACGATTTCTACTGAGGTCATCGAAGCCTTTATTCATGCTTAATCATATTTTTCCATTTGTCAGCCAGTTTTCCTGCTTTAAGAGGGGAACTTTTGTTTATTTAAGAGAAAAACTCTGACAGATAAATATTGAGGTTAACCTGCTGCCGTTTAAGTACAGCTGTGCTAACAAAGGGTTTGTTCAAACACAGCCAACGTCCTGGTTCTGATAAAATGCATATTGGCATGTTTGTCCTTATGTTTCACCGTATGTCATTGCCTGTAATGATGTTGAGCAATACAGCTGTCATATTGGTTGATATGGTTACTACTTTAGTAGATTGAACAAACAGAATCTGATCTCCTTAAATTAAATATGGGTATTTTTTTCAGTATGATATCTTGCAGGGCTATACATGGATTGCAGTCACTGTCATAAAATAAATTAAAAATCCTAGAGACACTATTTGAATAAACACCACTTAATACTATCTCTGACAAATTAAGTGGAACAGGTAAGGTAAATTTTGAATCAGATCTCAGTGTCTAGAGGGAACTCCCTTTGTAATTTGTTATATGGCTGTAAAAACAACCGATAATGCATTTTATGACTTCTAAACAATTTCTTGACATTCTAACTAGTGCAAGCTGATCATTCTGATACTTCAGCTGAGCTATCATTCTGATACTTGATCTGACATTATTTTTCCTCCCCAAGTATCAGTTATGGCCTAGTGTTGAAGAAGGTGTGAAATATGATTAACAGCCTCATCTTCTCCATTAATTCCATTTCTGTTCTTAATACTAATTGCCTAAAAAGTAAAAGCAGTTCTGCTGGTAGAAAGGCAGTCTCCAGTATGCAAACCTCAGGAATATAGATATCAGGTAGAAGCGCTGACTAAAGAGAAATGCTTTTGGGTAGATAAAAATAAAGTATAACCTACATGAAATTATTAATTTGGTCACAGGTTGATGGAAGAACTTGAGTCTTATCTCAGACTTGTCCAAAGTAAGTTTCATATGTTTTTTTTCTGGCTGTTTTCACCTTTCTGTTAACACAGGATGAGTATACAAGAAACAGAATAAAACCAACTGATATAAGACTTATACTGTCTTTTGAGCATTTACTTTTTAAGCAAATTATATTTACATCATAATAGACTTCTATCAGGGCCAGAATACAATTTCATTCAATTGTTGAATTCAGTAATAATATCAGAACATATTAAATGTCATCTTTTCTTTCCTTTTCTTTTTTTTTTTCCAAATATATATATTATATATAGATGACATAATTTGAAAAATCATCTAGGCTTTTGATTGCTTTCAACTCATGTTACTGAAGCCACCACCCGTAATTCCAAATCACAGTCAAATTCTGCGCACAGCTACTCCCTGTTTGCATTCACATAAATCTGTTGACTCATCTGGAAGCATTTAAGAACAACATTTTTGTAGCTCAGCCTAGCTATCTCAGACAGTTGGTCTTGTTTCAACAGGGAGATGAATCTATGGAAGATGAAAATCAAGTGACCTGAGTGGTGTGAGAGACAAACTGTAAGTACTTTTTGCAAGTTGTAACATGAATCAGTCATATAACTAGAGGAGGAATTGTTTCATGTTTTTCCAACTAAAAAGAGGAACACAGAAGTAAGGTCTAAATTTGAACTATGTCAAGACTGTACAAGGTCCTGTTTTTAAAGAAGAGCAAATGCTCCAGATGCTCTCCTGAGATCCATTTTGACCCTACACACGTGTTGCTCTAAGTTTTGTGCCAAGACAGTCCTTACAGAGTGTGAGAAGACAAAAGGAAGGGCTAGGAGTCGCAGTCATGACTCTAAGTTGTCAAGGGATAGAAAGTTTGGAGGTGATAGAAAGGCAAAATAATTAGTTTACACAGTTCAATGTCCAAGTAACGTGTCAGATGAAAGGAGCTTTCAAACCTCTCTTCCCTCATCGACTTTGATTCCTTTACACTTTAGCAGTTCATAGAAAGACTTACAAGGAGAGCTGCATACCTATTGACAGCTGAGATTTGAATTATTAAGGTGAACTGAAATGAAATGCCCTTGTTTCCTGCACCAGTGAACATCCCAAATGTGGCATCTCTTTTATTAGTGATGAAACTACTGTTTCATTCTCTCCATTCCACAGTTTCTGAATGTTCAAGATAGCAATTTCAATGGCAGCCAAGGACATTGAATACATTGTATTTCAGAGACAAAACTTCCGTTGTGATTGTTCACTGGTATTTCTACCCTGGAAAATTAGAATGCCACAACCCATACTAAAATTAATAAAATGCCTATTATAATACTGAAGTATGCTGCTGCATATTCATTAATCTCATCTGCAATAGTGGAATATAAGATGACATAGGATAAAATAAAAAGCCTCAGGTCAGTCATTAGTCTAACCAACAAAATTAATTACAAATTCATAAACTAGCAATGTAGGGAATATGATTCTAATCCTATTATCTCCCCTGGGTAAAAAAAAAAAAAAAAAAAAAAAATTTTTTTTCTATAGCTCTACTATCCTGCAGAAAAATAATGTTTATGTATTCACTTTATCCTGGCAAAGTCACAAGTATCAGAAGAGATTGACAGAGAAACAATAAAATTTTCAAGGGATTAGGTAACAAGGAAAAACAACAACAACAACAACAACAAGCCATGAAGCTTATGGAATTAGAAAAAAAGCACTTTTGGAAACTGTGTAAGGCAGTGATGAGCAGAGAAAACTATATCATCTACTGTACAGTTAGGCATACTGTTCTGCTCTGTAATTGTGTGTATTACCTCTTCAGTAAACTCTTTTACATCATTCTAGTCTGTAAAAGTGACTTTGATTGTATCAGTTCTGACTGAATCTATGTTCTAACCTCTTGAAATACTACATCTATATTCTTCTAATTATATATGAAAAACACACATCTTCAGTAATTAGTGATTTTAGGGGAGGGTACAGGCAAAAATCCATCCAATAGTTCCAAATACACTGCTTAAGTGCTTAGCAGCATCCAATGTATTTTTAAATTACCGTTACCAGTACAGTATTTTTTTTTTTTTGAGCTTATGTCCAAGAGATAAATTGCATAGTCCTGTCTGAAAGAAATTTATCATTCACATTTGATATTATCTCCTGATAATCCCATGGCCCCAGAATTTATTGGAACATGTGTCCATTTTCTAAAATTACCAAGTCAGAGATATATTTTACTTTTTCCCTTCACAGTACTCTTTCTCTATCACTTTCTGCTTTCCTCCAAAACACAAAAAGAATTCAAAAAGCCAAAGTAAACCTAAAGCTGTCAAGAGTTAGGAGAAAGGATTCATTCATGTATCAGTGACAAACTTGCCACAAATAAACATTTAATTAATTTAAAATTCCTTTCCTTGGGAGCACAGAGAATTTGACAACCTCTGAAAAAGTTATCAGTTTTCCCTAGAGGGCTTTAAAATCTTTTCTCTTGTGACTTTCAAGTCTTACATTCATGAAAATTGGAATGGGTATAAGACATTTATATAGCATGATGTATTTGTTACTTAAAAAACTGTATTTGTTTTGCTTCCTTTAACTTACCGTCTC
Organism: Merops nubicus; assembly: GCF_000691845.1. Classification (NCBI taxonomy): domain Eukaryota; kingdom Metazoa; phylum Chordata; class Aves; order Coraciiformes; family Meropidae; genus Merops; species Merops nubicus. Next base: position 60,411 of record NW_008627399.1, on the reverse strand, counting down.
TTAGAAAAATGCAGACAAGCATGGTCATGTGCAGAAACAATGACCAGAATTCATTTTCATCAAGTTAGCAATTTCATTCGTCATTATTTCAGCTCGGCATCAGTTAAATGAAACTTTATAACAAGTAATTGAAGAAAATACCTTCATACTTTTTTATCATTTCTGTCGTTCTTGAAAAGTACTTGTGATCCTCTCAGTCCCAAAGGGGATTTCTAACTGACACAGATTTGAGGAGTAGTCAGGTATTGCTCTTTAAAAGGAGGCTTTAACCTAATCAAAAGCAGGGCAAACTGCCAGGTTTCCCGACAATCCCAAATGGACAATGCTCCACCACGCACGCCTTCCTCAGCTTAAATTCATACTGAACTTTAAAAAAAAGCCTTCCCTGTGACACTTCAGGGACTGCTTGAAAATGGCAAGCAGCCACTCCCTCCAGTAACACTGGATCAAAGAAAACAGGATAAAAGATACAGCCAATTACACCATTGCTCTTTCTAAGCTGTTCAATAAATCAGTAGCTCAGTATGTGTGATATTTCAAGAACCTCTGTTTCAAACCATTTGTAAGAATTCATCCCCATTTAGTCCACATCTTGCCAGCCATTGAAGCAGTTGCTGTGGAATACATGACCCACCATGGCAGTAAAAACCCAGTTATATTACACATAAGAGACTTAGGGAAAATAAAGCAAGTTTTTACTGGAAGTGAATTTATCTATAACAATCTGATAAATGTAGCCATTTTATAGCTATTTTCATTTATTGGTAATGTATTTGGGGTTTATTGTAAGTAATAATTATACTAAATTCTTCCAAGTAGAAATTAAGACAAACTACATATTAGTCCTTTCAGATTTGGTCACAGCTGAGTGCTCGGGGCTTTACCTGCCACTGCTGAAATGCAGGAAGGGGGCTGTATTTTCCATGCACCCAGCAGCTCCAATGTCACCTTAGCAGTCTTTTTTTTTTTTTTTCAAGAGCTCAGCTTCCCTAATGCTGCTTAAAAACATAGTCCACATACTTTTTTGGAGTGTATTTTCCACATTTGACATAATATTAAGAATTTTTCTCTTGGGACTCTTGAGTTTTGATGTCAGAGAGCCTTGACTGACTATTAACTGGAGATTCCTACTGTCTTAAAAGAAGAAGCAATAAAATTATGAACTTAAGCACCTCTCAATAAGAAAGAAAAACAAAACAAAACAAACAAACAAAACAAAACCCACACACACAGAAAAAGAAAACACAGTCTAAATATAAAGAAAGAAAAGGGACTGTTAGCAATGAGACAGAAGGCCTCATCAACCTCTTTTGTATTTTCTACATCCAAGATACTACCCTATTGTTTTGACATCCATTCAACACACTGGTTTCAAAACCTTCCTTGATAGATTTTTCCATTTAGCACAATAGCACATAAGACCATGACCCAGAACTTTTCAGAATACTTGTTTTTCACCTAAAAATAAGAAACTGTTCAGCAATTTTTTTTTTTTTTTTTAAGGAAGCGTTTAATTCAAACCATTTCTTCCCTCCAAATTTCTGCAAGAACATTAGGTGAAAATGGGACTATTACCTTTCATCATTATGTTCAACAAGACTTCTAGCTGTAATAGAAACATTTTATGTCCTCTGACTTACTCATAAAATGATATTTATGGAGCTTATGCAGAGAGTGAAGTTGCTTTTTCCATTCACATTCTTAGATTGTCTACATTATTATAGTTTCCGAATACATAACACACTGAAAAGATACAACAAAATTTTGCTGTACCTAGAAATGAGGAAAAAAAAAAGAGATCGTTTATTCACCACAATTCATTTCATGCTTATTTCTTGTTAAATGCTTCTAGCAATTCCTTGTTCGAATTGAGCCATCACACTGAATCTTCTATTTCAACAGACAAGAAAATTGTCATTTTTAATGATAATCATTGCTTACCTGAATTTTTTTGGACAGTGCCATGCAGGACTGATGAAGCTGTTCCCCATCCTAACATAGTACCTTACAATGGGACACAGTAGGAGATCTGACTGAAAAGAGAAATGTAGCAAGAACCTGATGAAATTTTCTGTTTCCTTATGACTGTTTCTCATTTCATGATTCATTACTGGTGCTTATTTCTAGCTTCTCTGTGTAGTGAAATCCAAACCAGTTTGAACAGGGCTGGAGAAAGTCAGCAGTATGGTGTGAATACTACCAAACACTACCAATCCTACTGCCAAAATCAGCATATGGTAATTGCTTAGATGTTTAATTCCCCTGATGTATGGACAAAGGCTTTTTTTGGTCCTTGAGGCTGAAGGAGCTCTGGGCATTGTTTTAGTGGATGATGTTTCTCATACCCTTGGAGCTGACACTTCCTTTGACCACTGTGTGTGGTCATCCTTCGGAGTCTTCATCACCAGAGTACAGAAATCTCTGTGTTAAGTATTTTAGCATTTTCTCATTGCTGAGTCTTCTATCAAGCTTTAGAAATACTTGCATTTTCAAAACACTAACGTTCCAAACTACACTAGTGAGTTTATTGTCCTTAGACCGTCAAAGCTACAACAAACTACATTAGATAAAATATATGTGACATTTGGCTTTTCTTTCTGTTGGATAAATGCTGCTAGATAAATGCATTCAAATAAATTTGTTTTACTTGAGGCACTTTTTCAGCTTTTGAGGTCTGAAGAGAAAATGAATGCAATATTATCTTTCCTGTGGAAAGTCATTTCATTGGCAAATACAGAGCTCCATAAAATGAGCACAAAATTTAATACTTATTTAAAATCTGACTCTTTTCTTCACCTAAAGCACTTAATAGCACAGTAAGCATTCTGTTCTGTCTCTCCTCATTGAAACACTACTGAGCCAGGCCCATTTAATTGGAGCAAGAAAGAGGTTTTTTCCCCTGAAAAACCTTTAGCCTCAGTGCACATGATAATCTGCCTTCATTCCAATTTTCTAACAGCAAGAGTCACTGGATTTATTCCACTGAATTACAGCAGTGCACTAGTGGATTATACTAGCATTTAAAACCAATCATATTTTCTAGGAAGATAATAGCACAATCATTAGATAAGCCAAACTCCTCATTTATCAACATCTTATTCAGGTAACTCTGAAAAGCAAAAGTTATCTTAAGATCCAAGGAAAAATTAAATATTTATAGATAAACTAAATTCCTGTCATACCCTTGACAGGAGCATAATAATAGTTTTGTTTCAGAGCTCTATCAAATAAAACTTATAAAGTTTTGGCAAATCCTGAAACCTTCAAAGCTTAGTTGGCTTCAGATCCTTAAGAAAGGAAGAGTTATCAGGAGTACCTGTGTTTAGAACCTACTCCACCTTGTAGAAGAGAAAAACAGAGGGAGAGCCTTGCCACAAAGGGACATAATGTCTAAACATCTGCACATACTCTAGCTCGATTGCATGGGCTGCTATGGCATCCTACCGGACACTAGAAATGTCCCAAATTAAAACAGAATTCATGAAGGTTGGGGTGCAGGAAACAGGAGAGAAGACTTAATTACCTCCCAGAGTAACAAAACAGCAGATCAATAAAATAGACCACGTAACTACTCACCCTGCCTTTTTCTATCATTGTTGCCACAACTACTATCACACTTTCTACTGCTGTCACAAACAAATGACAGATTTGCAATTAGTACACATCAGCTTCTTTCTCTGCTACTGAAAAAAAAAAAAAGAATTCTTAATATATTAGGTAATGTTTCATAACTCTGATTATTAATGAAGACACATGGCTAAATGCACACATACTGAAACTACACCAAAGCAAAACTAGACCCAAGCAAAATATGTTTAATACTCTCAGAAGGGGCAGGCTGATCCTGGGTTTATGTAACTTCTATTCAGCTTTTCCAGTGTCAGGTTGCTGCTGCTGTCACTAAGGTCTCATCTCCTTTTTCATTCCCTGTTAAGCAGTCCAGCAAAAGCTACAGCCATACAGGGTGACAGTGAACATCGTGACATTCAGGAGGAGGCTGTGGCTGTTCTCTAACTGCTCTGGTGTAACTAACAGACAAACTAGATGTAATCGAGTATTCCAGCTGGATTATGAATTTAGGGAATGTTTTGCCACAGCATCAGGAGTTTCTAGAAAAACTTGTATCCATAGTGACACAATCAAGGATTTCAATTTTACAAAAGAAGGCTAAACTCAAGAATGAAAAAGTTATGCTAACGAAATACCAGAGTCCAGGAGAGCTCAGGCTCCAAATAACTTTGACATTTCATACTCTGCTGAATTTAGTACACTTTGCACAACTGCTTATTTCACTAAATTAAGAAAGCCAGATTCTTGGCCAGCTGGTTAACAGTGCTCTTACACTTCCACTAGAGCAATCATAGTGCAGAGATTAAGGGATACTTGTTTAATTTAAACCTTTGTAACAAAACTTTTAGAAAACAACCATGAAAATACTATGTCATGTGGGAAGCAGTCTGAAGGAATCAGCATGGGTTTGCACAAAGTAGAAATGACACTATTTTTACTTAAAAATGAAAAGTCCATAATAAATTTGTAAACAAAAGTACTTAAGAGCATTCATTTGTAAATACTAATTTTATCACACAGTGCTACAACAGTTGTAAATATTCAAAGTAAGCCACAACAAAGAAAGTAGCTACCTTTTAAACTTGGTATTTAAAATAATACCAAGTTTTTAGCGGTCTAAAAATGTAGCCTGTCTAAACAGAACATTTTAATATCACAGCTTTCACAAACAGCAAGCTGCAAAATCATAAGTACCATCTTCCCAAGTCCTTCTCCCTAACAACATTCTGAAAGAGTGCTTTAAAATATGTATTTTGTGATCAGTTCTAGATCATGGAGGCCCATCTTCCTCTCTTTCTAGTTAAATCTGTAAAGAATTGCTTTTGTGTTAAATAAAAGCAGGAGTAAGTTTCATTCAGTAGAGGACAGGTAATCATTTCTTTATTTGTTTCTAAGAAAATTGTAAAGTGTAACAAGAAATAGAAAAGTTTTTCTAGTCTTCATCTTAATACCAGTCAGTGATTATTTAGCTCACTGGATGTTAAATATTAGAAAATCAAAGGTTTTGTTTTTCACACAGCGATTGATACTGGTGACAGCTCTTCAATGGGACATTTTCCCCCTGGCTCTAGGAACCAGGAATTCAATTTTGTTACGCTTAATCTTCTAACACTATACAAGAGAAAAGACTGAAAGAGAAAGTAAAGGGAAATTCATTAAATGCTTACAGATCCATCCTGAAAAAATGTGATTTTCTTTGTTACTTTTTATCCATCAGTCAGTCTGAACATCTTTTTTTCATTTTCTAGCTGTCACATCAAACTCCATTTGACTAAAATAAACCTTTAGAATCGAATGTTGATATACAGTATGATATTTTCCAGTACCCATACATCATTTGGCTACAGTTCCCTTTTCATTTGAATGAGCTTTCAAGCCTTGCTAACATGTGAGTTATAACTCATAGCCATCTTTCTTTGCTAACCATGGATATTAATGCAGCAGAATACCAATAAACATAATTCCAAAAATAAGAGATGAGACGTACATGCTTTATAAGCCTACCACCTTTTTTTTTATTGCACTGGATAATCTCATTTGTGTCATAGTCATGCAAAGACATGAAGCTCAAAACGAGAGTATTAGGAGCACCAGTCTTTTGCTGAATTGATGTCCTCTGTGCCAGAATAGGTCTTCATCTCAGCCAAGCCTCATTGCAGCAGTGACTGGGCATTTTGCACAAATATATAGTGTACTCATGAAAAAAGAGAGTAAAGACAAAACTTTCTTCCTCAAAACACAGGAACAAGAAGAGTGATCTTGACCAAGAACCCATTTGCTCCGCTACTCTGTTTTCAGCATAGTTGAAAGGTACTTAGGGTAAAGTAGAACCAGGACAAACATATATGACCACATCCCTTTCATATACCCCTAGCTTCCAGCCACTACCAGCTCACAGGGTTTCCTTTTGATTATTAATTATTCATTTTAATTTTAATTTAATGTTTAATTGTTAATGAATCATTTTAATCATTAATTCTTGGACAAGTACCACTTAGTCTATTAATTCTTGTTTATAATTCATTCATGATAAATAAACCTTGCTCCTACTTGTCAGCAATATTTAGCAGCAGATTCTTTATAAGGCCAAATACCTGAGAATTTAAAAATATTTTTAATTATAAAATATTAAGGTCTATTGATTAGTGGAGTGTGTGCTATCAAAGTTCTGATCTAATTATTTTTAATTTGATTTGGAATTTCTTTTGAAGTTCTAGATGTCAACTATCATCTTTAAAAACTAAGACCAAAAAAAACCCACAACAGAACAAGAATTTTGGTTTAAATTAATGAGAAGTGTTTCCACTATCCACTTTTCTGTGCTCTATCTTAACTTGGTAAAAAACAGTAATTCGGGCTTATTAGGATTTGCATGAACCTTTACCACAAAGCAAATTTTTTTTGACAAAAATAAGCAATTTTCAGCTTTGGAATTATTTGGACTTCAATGTTGTTCAGTTAGAAATACAACTGATGTTTGGGAGGTTTACTGTAACTGTTAACTGATAAGTAATGTGAGTGGTTAAACTCAGCTAGTGGAGTTCCATTAATTGTGTAGGATTTTTAATGTTCTCAGCTCTCACTTATCAAGTTAAGCAAAGCTTTCATTTTAACGTGCTTTCACCTTCAGTAAGACCTCTACTCAATTTATACTCTAAGTTATTTCTACTGTAGCTCAATGTTCCCCAATAGTTTTGTTTATTCCAGAGACAGGAAAATTTCTACCACAGCAGTCATTCTAAACATATATTTTCAAATTTAAAAAAAAAAGCTTGAAAAGTATTTGGGGCTGCAGTCAGAACAGGAAAGTAACTTCTTCATTACACAAACAAATATTACACTCACTTCTAGGAACTGGAAACATTTCAGTCTCAATTCCAGTAGCATGTTTATTTTATCTTTATAGTTTAGCGACACAATCACATCTGAACCTTAAACAGATCATCCAGTTTTAGTGTGGATGTGCAAGAGATTCAGCTTCATTGATCTGGCCAGGCAGAACAGCAAACCTCAGAAGTTACTAAGGGTGAAATAAAAGATAGCCAGAAGTACACACTTTCAAAAACAAAAAAATATATGATGACTAAGATATTTCTGTAATATCTTTCATTCTAAATAAAGTAGGAGTTTTTTTTCCCCACTATAAACCATGTGCCCTGACTACATCACATAATTTTCTTTTACCATTTCTAGAGAACCTCTACCAAAGAACTACTAAAGACAAGTAATAAATTTGTAATAATTCCTAACAATAAAGCCACTCATTCTTAAAATCGTAATGCTTCTCTTTATTTTTCTGTGTTTCTGTGAAAACTTTGTTCGTGAGGTTACCTTTTGGCAAAGAGTGTGAGTCAGGACTGTATTGAAGGATGACAGAGAGAAATTTGTAGTTCACACTTCCAAAGAGGCAGCTATTGCTGTGCAACCTACAAGCAGTCAGCCTGAACATATAGAGATATAGAGTCCTTTTACATGTTTGTGTGTGTGTATACATAAATAAAGATATAGAGTCCATTTCAAGGCTGTTATTTCTGTGTAGAGTTAACTGGGTGTCTGGGATAACTGGTGTTTGACACAAGTGACACTAAGCAGACAGGGCTCTATCTCCAGAGCTGATGTGCTCCAAAATGACTTTCTCACAGCACCCAGAGCTGCCTCCTGACATCCACACGTGAATCAGGATGAGCCAGATTATGCTCACACACCCTAAGGACACTTGTTGTCCTGGATGATCCAGAATATGCAAATTACTAAAATGAAAGGTTTAGAAAGGCATAGAAACAAAATCAACGTTGTGTACTAGGCTTTCTATAGATTAGGATATGGTTTGTACAGAAAGGCTAAACAAACAAAACCCTATACCAAAACTCATTTGGACCCATTTTCTTCATTCAGGAATCTTCCCAAGACACTTAAACCACACAAAAAGCACAGGAGCCAAAGCCACAGGAAAAATCAGAAGTTGCCTAGGCCATCACCATTTTATTTATGTAGGTTTTTTTCAAGTGTTAAAAAAAAAAAAAAAAAGAGCATCCTTTGCATGTGGAACAGAGTTTTTTTAATTTGTTTGCTTTGGTTTTTTTAATACTAACATAAAACACTCCATGCAGAGTTATGCACTGGGTGGGTTAATAGCCTTTTCTTCTCACCCTAAATATGGTTTTCAGTCAAGTGTATAGAGATAGGTTTTGTGAAGTTATAGGACTGGTGTTCACAAGAACAGTTTGTGCCAGTCTGTCACCTGGAATGGAGGCATTCAATAAATACTCGCAGTATGTTTATAATTGGCTTTTATATTGCCAGTTATTCTGAAAATATTTTATTGGCAAATCTTTGTAAACGAAGTTGCTTAACTATAATCCGAGGTAAATAAAAATCATTCAGATTTAAGTCAAAAATGCCTAAGTGTTCTCAGGAAAGGAAGAACTTTTTACCTCCAGTAGTGTCTACAGACTAATCATTTTGCTTTCCTAAAACAGATTTCCTTCTTCGCCTACTGCTTTTCTGCTACCACTTAATCCACTCCTGTTAGAAAAACCTTTTAAAGGTCGTTCAGCCCACTCCTGTCCAAACCCTTGCATGAATGGAACTTATTGATATTTGAAGTCTAGATTGTGATGCAGTTATTTGTTCTTGTTGTCTGGTCTAGCACTATAATAGTATTTCATTAAGACAGCAGCTTTCCACGGTGGGGTGATAGCTTTCGGTTATTCCCCAGCTGTATCAGCTGTGAACTGGTGACCTAAAAGTAAAATGCTTCCAACCTGTTTCCAATTGCATGAGCCTTCCAGCACTTTTAGCACTCACCTTTACAGACAGCAGATTAAGGTCGGTTTTAGTGCCTTGCCATCTGGCACTGCGTTACATAATGGGTAATCTTTCAATTTTGCTTTGGTCATAATAAAACAGAAAATAAAATTCACTGCAAACATCACAGTTTATACACATAATCCAAAATATCTGACTGAAAAAATACATATGTTGCCTAGGCTGCATGAAAAATCTACGGTCTGAAAAAGCAGCTATGTTCCTTGACATTTTACCAGTAAGTCACTGAAGTACTAAAGAGATGCACATTTAATCAAAATATAGAAAGAGTTATAGTTATCACCACAAAAAGTAATAACTTTACTTTAGAAAGTAAATATTACTTTCTATAGTACTGTTATTATTTAAAAACCTTATTTACTGATGACTAGCCTATAGAAAAATCACTGTACATTTTAATTACTTTAGAAAATAGTATTGGACCTATACATAAAAAAAAAACCCAACAACAGGTGCATCATTAAATCATTACTTACTCAATAAAAATATAGATCATTTACAGTACCTGATCAGAGTAGATGAAAATCACTTTTTCTATTTATCTCCCTTTTAAAACAGTATATTTTTCTGTTGTTGATAACTAGCTGTAACTATTAAATCAGCTGTATTGTCAAAGTAGCTAGAATAGAAAATACCACAAAAATATTCTAGAACGCTGTGGTTAAATGATGCCAGTTCATAACTGTCCAACAGCAGGCATGTATTGCATTTTATTTCTCCTAGCTTTTAGAATAACTATGAAGAATTTCTATATTCACAACCTTCATGAAGTGGTAATACTATCTCAGAGCCAAAAATACTGATTTGCTTCTTAAAAAAAAAAAATTATTTTTAAGAGTATGTGCATATCAGAAATGTGATTTTCCTCCAGAGATTCATTTTCAGAATGTCTGAGAGGATGAATTGGCTGAGAGCAAGCACTTCATTATCTGCCCATGTCTGAAAAAAAATCTCAAAAATCTCAAGGATCATGTGCAGTTTTACATGAGATGGTCTCTGTTCACTCTATCTTCATTCCAGTAATTCTGTCAGCAGAAAAGAGAGGCTGCAAAGAGATAGATGCTGAGAGGCTATTTAGCCAAACTGCTTTATTTCACACAATGGTCAAACCTGATGCAAGCAAAACACAGGAAAAATAAAATAATGAAAGATTTCATTATTCACTGGGTAGAATTAAGATTTTCTGGGCTTATATAGTGTCCAGGAGGAACCACAGCAAAAAGTCTGCTTTTCTGTCATATATGGGCACTTACTACCATATGAAAGGCAGACCTTAGCTTTGACATATTACAGCACACAGAAACCTCATTTTGTGGAGATGCAGCTGGGTCAAGTTCACACAGGTACACACAGATCCATCTGACACACCAGAACACACAGACAGATGAGAACCACAGGACCCAAATGAATGGCACTGGAGCTCTATGTTCTCTGACAGTAAGATGAAAAAAAATATGCTGCATAGAAGCATAACACAAAAGTGGTTTTCAAGCATTTAACTTAAACTGATGAATTCTGAAAAAAAATAAAAACCAACTGTGAACTGTCATGTTTTCAGGCAGATTTATTTAATGAGTAAATATTTTTTCAAAAAAAAATTCTTAAAAGCCAAAAGCATGAACCAAGACCAAGTTCCAGACTTTCATGATCCTCTGCTTCATAGGATATGCAATGTGTTGTAAAGATACCTCAGCTAGATTTAAATAGGGTGGTGTGGTGGTTTGAAGTAATTTATACACGTCAAAATGGAGCTCAAAGTGATATGAAAGAAAGCAAAGAATCGGATAATAGCCATGAGTACCAGAAGGATCACAAAGCCAAGTACATCCTAATAACTTCACCACCCTTTTTCTGCTCTGTGTGCAGTTTGTGCTCATCCAAGGCTAACATATTTATCCTCATCTAAGGAAAAAAGAAAATTCATTTTGGAATCCTACTTGGTAGCAACAACAGGAAGCCTACTAACTTTGGGCTTTTACATGGGTTTCAGTGTATGAATTATTATTTTTAGGAAGTCTTAAGAAATAAAACACCCCTGTCTACTTTAATCTGCACTCATCACCATCTCTAATTCAGAAGTATTAATTCTTTTTTCATACATTTCTCTTGTGTCATTGCAACATTCTTTTCATGCTTATAGGTCCACTTTCTTTTTAAGTATTTACTTTTAAAGAAGGTTAAAGCCTCAATAAAATAACAAAATGTTCAAGGGACACAAGTGTTTTAGTAATGTTCTAGATTGCCAATAGAAGTGAATTTAATTTGGGGATAAGGATCTGTGCTTTCCCTTACATGTTAATCTAAAATATTTTTCATTGTTAAAGAAGCTTTTCCAAATCAGGTTAATAATTCTTTAACATCTTTTGGAGATGGACTAATATTGTGTAAATAAACAAAACATTTGCTGTAAGTCAATCTCCTAAGTCCATATGCATCAAAGGCTGAATAGTTCTGGGCTGTTTCTCAGGACAAAGAGCCTGACTGGTGAATTGTAACCAAGCTCCTTGTATGATGAGTGGTTTGTGGTTTTTTTTATAGCAGTCTTCAGAGGTCACTTCCATTTATCAAATTCTAAGCATTTAGAGAGACTAAAATAGTATGCTCAATGTACCCCAGCAATATTGTCTTTAATATATCTCCTGCAAGAAAGCATAAAATTTTTTGATGGTATTAAAATTTTACCTGCTGCAGGAGGGAAAAACCTGATATGCTGTCTCTTAAAAGCAAAAGGAAACAAAAAAGTTTGAAATTATACAGTTTCTTTATATGATTCCTTCCTGAGTCTCCTCTCATCCATTACTCTCTGTCAGTCTAAACTGTCCTCTCCTTTAATCTTTGTTTTAATAAAAAGCACTTGTCATAAGGATACATATGAAATGAATTTATGTTCAAATATACTTAAGGCTTTAATACAGAGCAATGCATTCAGATTGTAAACTCAATACTAAGATTATGTGATATTATATAATCACAATTTATTATAAAACTAGGCTTTAATGTTGCCTGTACTCTTTTCTAACAGCCACATACAATTGGCTTAGAATAAAAAAAAATGTCATAGGCATTTTCCAAACTCCTTTACTATCCCTTAGACTTTTGATATTGTAACCACTTACAGGTCTTTTATTGATCTCAGAGAAAGTGGATTCAGATCTGAGTTTTCAAAAGAATTCCATCTTACATGTGACATGAAAATACAATGATTTTTGAACAGCCAAGATCTGTCATTCCTTCAGAATCAGTAGTCTTAGCTACAATTTGGTGCATTTCATAACACATCCTACAGATGTTTTATTCTTGCTAATGACTTTTGAGAACATCAGATGTGTGTAGTAAGCACCCAACACATGTTATTCAAGAGCTTCCC
>NW_008627399.1:31087-48115 GCF_000691845.1 Merops nubicus | reverse complement strand
CACAGTTATTTTCCCAACAGCCTGTACTTCAGTACAAATTCCCTATATCCCAATTCTGAGAAGACATCTTCTAAAAGAATTTCTTTTAATCACAACATTAACAGCAATTTTTGGAAATTAACCACTTGGTGGTACCTCAGAGTAACCTTGTACATCTGACCTTTTCATCATGTTGCACTGGATAATTATTCCTGTTGTAAGTTAACTGGCCGGTTATGTACAACAACGTGGTATCTTAAGAATAAAACATTTATTCTTGGTTTTGTTGTTGTTGCTTGATATTTGTTTGTAATTTGAATGAGTTTCTGTGAATTTATGGCATTCTGTAACATATTTTGCAAATGTTATTTAATAATTTGACGGGCAATACTATGAAATACAAAACTAGAAAGAACCTGAAGAAGTTCTTTCTCCCTTCTCAAGGGAAAATGCTTCTCTGCTTCTGCCCCTCCTGAAAAATATTCTATTCAGTGCAGACATTGTTTAGTGGCCTGTAATGAGAAAGGCTTCATGTATCTATGAACAGTTTGTCTACCATCCATGACATTAAAATGTTTTTCCTAATTTTAAATTAAAACTTTTGTACTCCACGTCCATGGGAAAGATGTTGCACCTTTCCTCTTTGAAACAGCCTGTTATGTACTTAAGACTGCTACATGCTTCTTCATGTTTTATTTAAGTTAAACAGTGAAAATTATTTTTCTTGCTAATATTGTCTAGATATCACTCATTCCCATTTCTTTTCTATGGAGTAATTTCTAATTTCCATGCCCTAGCTGAAAGCTGTTCCATAATAGAAAGACAGCTTCACTATGATATTTGGGTTTTTTTATTTTACTTTAATATCCAAATATTGTTATTATTCACTATAACCCATTATACAGCATACAGAGCTATATAATATCTATATAAACTATTCTACTTTGTGAGGAAAGCATACTTATAAGGTCATCCAGGGCCACAGTTTGTAGAAGGTCGGACTTCAGAAAGCACGAGCACTAGAATTAAGTACTATCATTTGTTCTGGGGATATTCCATTTCACTATGTTTTGATATTCATCTTTACTTGGAGCCAGATAAGGAGCTCTTTGGCAAAGGTTCAGTGCACAGCACTGGAAAATCTCATACCAACTGAAGGAGAGCATTAGCCTAATTGGGTTGTCACATGCAATGCTGTAAAATCTAACCAGAACTTTTCTGTAGCAACCGCTGTTCTAGCTAAGCAGGCGCAAGCTGCAGTGACCTCATCTTTCTGATTTTGTTTTGCAGTCACATTATATTTTGCAAAATTGATGCCTCCATACTGACAATATATTGCCATGGGATTCAACTTTTTTATTTTTGTTCTAAGTAGGGGGAAAAAAAAAAAAAGTCTTACCATCTTCCCAATTCTCAATTAAGACAGACTCCATGCTGCTACGAAACAAATGATAGGAGACTATAACCTGGTCTAAACTGGCAATGGCATTAGAGCTGGCCCAAAGGTTTTTTCCTATCTTTGATGGAAGCATAAGAAATATTTGTACAAAAAGACAGGCTTCCAAACTCAGAGAAGAAGTAACCAGAGCTTATATGACTTGAAATGTAACAGGACAACCCAGTGATTAGGACAAGCATGCATATTCAGACTTCATGGGTTGCCTCTCATTGTCACATAATACCAAAAAAAGAAAAAGTTTAGATTTAACAAGGGACATATATCCTGATTTTTCAGAATCTACAGGAATTATGAAGCATTAAATTTCTACATCAAATTTTATTATCTGGAAATTAATGTAAGAAAGAAAAAGGATATGTTCTAAAAGTAAAGGTACTACTATGCCTATCCTGTGAATACTCTGTAAGCCTTAGATATTGGAGTTGCATCATCTGCTGGAAACAAAACAAAACAAACAAACAAAAAAAAACCCTTTTTTTTTAATAGCTCTACCAAGGTTTTATATTGCAGTTGAAAAGCTGATCTCATTTTTTAAAAGAATTTGCCAAACTTCCTAGTGAATTTGAGTCAATGATTTTATAAATGCATCTGAACTCTGAAAAGCAAATTTGTTTGGATGTACTCAACTTAATAGAGCCTCAAGTGACCCATTAAATTCTGCTCATTATACCCACTGACATAATTTAAAACACTTCATCCAGATAAATTTTATGTCAAGCACAATTTGGTTTGTACCAATATGAAAAGTCCAGTCAGCATAAGTTCAAATGGGATTTAATAGAATGAGCAAAGTACATTAATGATGGCTAGCAATAAAACCAATAAAACTTTAAGCAAATATATTTGTTAATCTAAGAAAGAGGTACCTATGCATCAGTAGGAAGTCAGATAATCCTCTTTCTAGTGTGTGCTGACATATTCAACCCATAGACCTTTAGTGAGATTTCAGGGAGGGTCCTCTTTCACATGGAAACAAAATCCAAAGCCATCTTACAGACATTGTTTCAGTTGGTTGTTTTTTTCCCCTCAATAAGCTAGAAAAAAAGGAAACAGAGAAAGGCTAGTGGTTGAGGCATCTACATAATATCAAAGAGATCTCATTGAAGTCCTGCTTTTCTGTTCCTCATATCTGGGGAGCATGATCTTTATAGACTTAGCTCATGGTTTCTCAGCAGTATAGGCAGAATTTAATTTTCCTTTTGTCAGGATTTTGTCCATGCTTTGAAGAGGGTAAAAATTCAATTTTGCAGAAATGGCAGAGCTGATCTTAAAGGATAATAGAAGACCTGGATCAGTAGCTAGAATAAAGCAAAGGTTGAGAAGGGTTAGGGGGATTTCAGAATGCTCTCTGTAGAAAGGAGGATTTGCCCCTCTTGCACATCCATCCGTCCATCGGGAACATCTTTGGTCTGTTTTCTCTGTTCTCTCTGCTAGTCCCACGCAGTTAGTGGGTGACTTCCCAATTTCACCAACCTTACAAGAAACTTTTCCACCTTGCCATGATGGCCTTACTTACTGTCTCACCCCCATGGTGGCTTTATGCACATTTTCTGAATGTATCAAAAGGCTGAATACTGTAGATGTGCATTTGCTGAGCTACTAATTATAATTGGGATGTAAAACCATATCTTTAATCTTGTCTTTTCACTTTGAGGTTGTACTGTAACTCTAAAAGACCTAACAGACAGGGCATGATCAAAAGTAAACATCTACTTCACCATGGTGGATTTACTGAGGACTGCTTTTTCCAGGATAATACTAACACTGTTGAAGTGATTTCAGAAAGATTTGTGGTCAGCTTCTCCTGAGCTCATATATTATACAAAGATGAGGAATGAGACATTTTTTCTTTGTCTGCTATCAGTAATAAACAGAGTGAGAAGTGGGAACAGAAGATAGGAGCAGAGTGTAATTGTTGCTTTCCTGGGCATGAACAGGACTCCTGAGTGAAACACAGAATGCTTTACCATTATTTTAGAAAGCTCTCTTATCTCTTGTCCTCTGTCATTGTAGTGAAAGCACTGACAGCTTTAATAATTTTGGACAAAGCTTATCTTTTTCTACATGCTCCTATTCCCATGTGCTTTCTGAAGAATTATTATGCAAAGTTCTGGGAAACTTCTATTAAAACTCTGTTAAATTGTAGAAGTATTTGTGAAGAACACTTCACTGAACAACTTGGGCCCTGGAGTGTCTCCACAGATACTAAGACTGAATGACTCTGCCTGAGATTGATTCAGTATCCAGTGGTTTAGTAAAATGCCAACTTTTAGTAGAAGGTCTGACAGTGCTATAAGGACTTGAGCTGTAGGTACATTCTTGGATGCCATAAAACCTGCCTTAACTGAGACTGACCATTTTTTTTTTCTTCCCTCTTTCCTGAAATTCCATGCTGGACCTCAAAAATATCTTGCTGCCAGAAAAGCAAATATATTTATGTGAAGAGTTTTCATTTAGAGAAATATGAGTTTCCATGATAAAATACTCAAACTTCTGTGTTATGTGTATGTTTTTCTGTGTGTTATATGTATGTTTGCTTATTTAAATTATTTTAACACTTGCTATTCAAACATTCATCTTCAATCTATAACTCTACTTACACAGCATGTATTCTAGGAAAAAATCTACATAATAAATGCATTTTAAACCAATGCAACAAAGATGTTTTCAAGACATAAAGGAAACATATCTGAAATGTGCACATTCTAATCAAATTGGTCCTTAATATTTCCGTATCTTACATATGTTTCATTGACAATGACAAAACTAAAGAAAAACCCCAAAAGATACAAGTGAATATCTGTGAATTTTTCCAGCTAAAAACTATTTCAAAAACAGTGCAGTTTTCAAAAACAGTGCAGTTTTTGGGAAAGGCTAGGGCTATAATAAAGACACTTCTAGTGGAAATGTTGAGCCCCTTGAGATAAGTCTGAGTTAAAAGAAACAAGGTCAAAAGAGACTTTTTACCCTCATTTTGAAGCCTTCAAATTCTGTAGCCTTCATACAAATACATGCGAGACACAACTTATTTAGCCCATTGGTGAGATATAGGAAAAGTTTGCACACCTTGAGTCAAGCTGATACATACAATTTTGTCTATGTGTGCACTTTAAAAAGTAATTTTTATGCTCTCATTCAGATTCATATTTCAAGTCTGGCAGGAAAATTAACTTTACTGTGAGTCTTCATATTAGCCCTCCAGGGTCTAGCTAGTCTGGAATTCTTTAGCAAGTAGGTTTCTAGAGATTAATTAGGAAGACACAACACTTCTTCTATAATGAAACTAAAACAAAAACACAAACACACAACCCTCCTTTTAAAAAAAATATAATTGGAAACATGGTAATGTTTTCTACCTCCTCTGCCAGTTGGAATCAGTGGAATTCTTTCCATTTGCTACATATCTATACATTCCTGTGCAGGCAAAAGACAGACTTGGCTGTTTCAGAAATAATCATTTGTGCATTTCAGCCTCAATATTTCCTTTTTTTCAACCTGTTGTCAAAATGCAGACCATGAACTAATTGTGAATCTCTCAGTATAGTAACTCCTTTGAGAAGAATGGGTGGTACAAAATGTTTATGTATTCCATATCAAGACAAGAAATGAGTATTTTCTTGGATTTTTTTCCCCAGTAGAAACAAAAAACAAAGTCTAAAAAGAAAGCACACTATAAGATTGTGAGGTCCAACAGAATTCTGTGTAACTAGGCAATATGAAGCAAAAGACACTATTGATAACTGTGGTACTATACGCACTGAAAATACATAATTCAGATACTTGCACATCTTCAATTAAACAAACATTTAGAAAACAACTCTCAGCCTCACTATTAACGTTATAATAGCAATTACAATGCACTTTATAGAGAAGATGATTACTTTTAGAAGAAGAAACAATATCTTACATAGACAAAAATAGAGCTGAAAAAGTATGAATATAATTTCTTGGCTTTATCTCTCCATCTCAGAAAAGACACACAGGGTTTAAAAGTCAAAAATACCTAGAAAGGGAAACAAAAAAGCAAAGGATTTGTTTGGTGGGGAGATATAGCTCACAACAGTACAACAAATTATATCATTGTATCCAGAGAAGGCTACTTTTTGTTCATTACCTTTTCCCACAAAACAAGAATACAATGACAGTAAATATAATACGCAATTATCAATTAAAAAAAAAAAAAAAAAAAAAAAAAAAACAAAAACCCAAAAGCTTTTACAATTCTAAGCATACTATAAAATCCCTGGCGTTTAAGGGACAGTGAGAAGGCCATGTGTACAGTAGCTCTAAAAATTATACATTTCCACATACATACAGCATTGTGTGTTTAAAGTGTCCAAAATATACTCTAGGTAAGTTATAAAATTATAAAGAATTTACACTGTTAGGCTTCATGAGCATAAGACTTGTACTAATTGCTATGGTTAGGAAGAAAGTAGACCCAGGAAACAATAATTTGACAATCCATTACTAAGTTTTCTACTCTTTCTCTCTCAGGTATCCAATACTGAACAAACTATAAGAGTAGGTAGACCAAAAGTCTGCTTTCATACAGAAAATGAGTTTGAAATTATCTTGATATTCAACTTGTTCTTATCAACTACTTATTCTTGTTAAAATGAAAGTACAGTATGTTCATTGCATTTGTATAGAAAATTACATTTGTGATCACAGAGACATCATGAAACCACCAGAAATTATGTATTATCTGCAATCTGGTACTAGTCCATAATAAGCACATTTGTACAGAATACTAATATGGAACCCTGGAAGAGCCAAATCTCTGGCACAATTGCAGCTACTGAAACACTTGGAAATTTTCAAAAATATTGCCTGCCCTAGACCAGGTGGTCCTGCTCTGGCAGGGGGTTTGGACTTGATGATCTCTGGAGGTCCCTTCCAACCCCTAATATTCTATGATTCTGTGATTGTGCTTCATTTTCTTTGTCTCCCTTCTCCCAAACCAAGCTATTCCCAGGAGCTTATTTAAAGTGATTTCACTTAATTAAAAAAATACTTTGGGTGACTTACTGATGAAAAAATGTGTATTGTTATAATATCTCATTATCTGTGTTAAGTTAGAGCTAATGTGTCATGAAGACATGAATAAATCATATTTAAATCATAACATACAATAATGGGAAGTGTGTTTTATAAGTAAGAAATAAGTATTTTGGTAATTTCTAAATTGTCCCATTTCTTCAGTTAACCTCTCGTGAGTTCCTTGTATCCAGTTTTTTTTTTCCCATACAAATCTATACAATGTCATTTTTTCCAGTCATCTCCATAATAACTCTTCACATCATTGCTATAATACAAGTTTATACTTCAGCTGAAATCTCTTACAGAGATTACAGTTCTCCTGGGCTTGCATGAGGCTCTGTTTATTCAATCCATAACTTTAATAGTTTTTACTTCTCCAAAGTCCTCCAATGTTCCCCTAACACCATCAGAATTATTCCACTTCTACTGCACACAATAATCTAACCAAAAGTAACACCACCTAACTGAATGAAAGTGAAACACATAAGTATCTGCCTGTATTTAAACCCTCTTCAGAGAGCATAAAGAGAACTGTGAGAAAATGACTCAATGTGCATTGAGATGCACTGCTTTGCTTTCAGTTTAGCTCCATAAGCATCTCTCCTCCCAGAGGACTTGGAGTAGTCTGTCTGAGCCCTTGATTCCCTCTCCTGATAAGATCCTTTAAAATTCATCATGCCACGTGCAAAGACAAGTTAATGAGATCTCATAATTGCCTCCCAACAATATATGCTCAAGCAGATTACATTCATTAACAATCATAGATATAGCCTCATGAATCTACTGTGACAGAGTATGACATTTCTTTCCTTGAGTCGTGCCTACTCTGGGGTTCCTTTAAGCCTGAAACCCACACTGACAGCTGTGACTACCTGCCCCGGAATGGATGCTTTCAAACCCACTGCTCTGAAGCAGATCCCCACCAGAAAGTAAAGAAAACTTCTTAATAGAACAAATCAGGGTTGGCACTGGAAATATCAAAGAAAGACCAACACACCTATGTGCAATACTTGGTGCTGTGACAAGTGTTGCACCCACAGGAAAACCTATAGACACACTTCAGCAAATTTTCATGTCTTTAAGCCAATGAACAAAGCTGTAGCCAACAAGCATTTCATAAGGAAATGAAAATTCTTTCCATGCCATTTCATATGTCACTTTCCCAGAAGCTGTTCTGTTGCAAGAGTAACATTTTGTGCTAAAGTTACAAAATCACAAGGAACGGAAATAAGAAAGAAAATGCTAATGAATCTTCAACTATAGCAATGTCAAAGTGAGTCTATGATTACTTCTGCCACTCACAATACATTTTTTATATACTTCTATAGGGTGAGGTCTATCAATTATTAATTATCAATTATTTAGATTAAGAAAAACAAACCAAATTATCCTTTCCAATCTAACACCATATACAAATGCAAAGAATTGTGAATTATGTACTCATTCAGAACATGTGTCTTTACTTGACATCATTTTACTTGACTTCAACTATCAAATTCTTTAAGTACAAAGTCTACCACTGCACACCAAACAAAAACAAGCTAGAGAAACTATGATAAGACTTTAATGGTGCAATATTTTAAATATTTAAGAGTACTTTGAATAAGAACTATTCATCTTAATAGCACGATCTATAAATGCTCACCAGGAACAGAGAGTTTCTAATGATAAATGATTCTATTAGAATTCAGTAATGAATTAATTTTTAATAAGGCAATAATCTTGTTAGCATTAAAGGTGATATTTGCTTTCTTTTTACATAAAAAAAAAGCTGAATTTCTGCAAGTGGTAAACTTGTAGTTGTTAGGTATAAAGAATAATTATTTTTCATACATTCTAGAGCTTTTATCTGCGGCATGGATGACGTACCATGAAAAAGAAGAAAATATATCACTTAATGGTGCACATAGCATTCAACTCACTAGAATGAGTTACCTTAGAAATTTATTTCAGCTGAGCAACAAATCTTATTCCCATATTAAGTTCAAAATACAGTTACTTTTAAAAGCATTTTCATAACTGTGCTTTATAATTTAAAAAATATTTTTAATAATTTATTTTCTGTGTTTCCTAAATAAGTTGATATATGTATGTTCATTTAAGCACTATATAAATTTATTATGTTTATATTTTTATATTTCTATAGCTCATTAAATATCCTTGCTATTAAATTTACTTATGTTCTAAATTGCTGAGTTCATAATGTTGCATGACAAGAGGATGATAATCTTTCATCTCAATTTGTTGTCAACCTTTCCTAAAACACAGTAATTTTAAGAGACTAAATCCATAAATAAATTAAAATCTTGATTAATTAA
The DNA here is from genome assembly GCF_000691845.1 of Merops nubicus. NCBI lineage: Eukaryota > Metazoa > Chordata > Aves > Coraciiformes > Meropidae > Merops > Merops nubicus. Next base: position 39,316 of record NW_008627399.1, on the reverse strand, counting down.
TAAATCTTGCTGGGAACTGAAAGGAAATTCTCTCTCTATAAAAAGCATTTTGCTAGGTATGAAAAAAAAATAATTATTTAAGTATGCAACAATAACCAGAAGAATAAGTGGGGAATGCAGGTAAGTGGGGAATCACCCCACAGTGACACCCCACTGCACAGAACGCAGGTAAGTGGGGACTTTGCTGGGTTTTGAGAATATGTGTAGCAAGGAAAACTTTTGTTATACATTTCAAAAACATTTACTCCACATGTAGAAATTAATTAATGAACAATATTTCATAAACTGATAAAAGTACATTCAAGTAATATAATGTAAAACAAAAAATCCAGAAAGGAAAATGTTTTAGAAACATAGACTTGTTATTTCCCATTTTTTGAGAAAAAGACAGGGATATAGAGAGGGACATGAGCTTTAAGGCATTTTCATGAGGCTTTCATTTAGAACACAGTAAAATATCACTGAGAGAATTTTGGGATGCCAAATTTTACATGTGCTTATGTGTTCATTTTATTAGCCTTATATATAAATAGCTGATTAACTCAAGAACAGCTTAAACATATTATTAAATAACTTTTTAAAATATATAAACTTACGCTACATGTATATATACACAGACTTCTAAAAAGTGGAGGTTATCTGACCTTTGTCACATTAACATATAAACATAATTGTTTCGTAAGCACACACAATTTCTCTGTCTCAAAGGAAAACACAACTGAACTGACGTTTGCTGAACAGTAAAATGGCTAGTTTCTACTTTGAGTATTTTCTTTTTAAAACCATTATAGATAATAGTGAAAACATATGTGCTATTATTTCAGCATTCACAGTTCTGAGTTTGTCTAAATAAAAGTTGAAAAAAAAAGGGAAAAACAAGAAGGAATGACACTCACTAGCTTGGTTCTATAAACTTTATAGGATGTGATTTTCTAAGTTAACTCTAAGTTAAATTGCCACGTGTGAAGTATTGCCCCAGTTGCTTTGCTGAGAAGGGTTGCAATGGTAGAGGACTCCTGCACTCCACAACAGAATGTCATCTCAGAGGATGCACCCCAAACATGGTTTGTTCTGCAGGTCTGTACAGATGACCCCAATAAATAGTGTTCAAAGACATGCTATTGCCCCCAGATGTAATGACACATCTGACAGGCAGGCATTTAGAGTGACTGCACTTCTAGCTTTGAATATGATGATTCATTTCTATTGCCTGCCCTTATACAGTACTTTATTTCATAACAAAGAAAAGTGCTGAATCAGAGTTTATAAGTGGATGGCTATGGCTTAAGCTGTTTTATTTATTATGAAGGGCTAATTTATACTTTTTTTTTTTTTTTTTTAGGTGGGTTTTCCCTACTGGAAAGTTATGTGAAAATCTTTGGAGAAGAATAGAATTATTTAATGATGTTGCCTGTTAAACCACCATATTTGCTATAGATATTGTCTCTCCTCACCATTACAATATGTTTAAACTTTAAAAAATATTTATTTAAAATATTTATTTCATAAAGAATACACTCAGTGGAAGAAAATTTGAAAACCAAATAAACATATGTAGTCATTCAGGTGGGGGGGTTTGTTGTGGTGGTTTATTTTGGTTGTTTGGTTTGATTTGGTTTTGTTTTGTTTTGTTTTTCCTACCAGCTTCTCAACCTGTTGCTTAGATGTCAAGAAAAATACATTTTGATTTGTAAATACATGGTTGACTTGTACATAATAAATTAACCTGAGGTTATTTGTTTGGAACTGAAAGCTCACATTTTTCAAAATTTATTTTATAAAAACTTTGGTAAATATGAATGGTACAGAGCAACCTTATTTGTGACAGAAAACAACAAAGAGTATGAACATTAAATTAATGCATAGCACTTGCTGAATCCTAACTTGTCTAACTGCCACATTTCATTTGAAGGCAGTAGAGCAAGGAGAGATTAAAGCAGCTCAGGATCTGGCCTGGTGAGTACAGTAAAACCTCACTCTTACAAAAAGCATTGGGAAAAAGTTTACAGATCCTACCACAGTGCTCACAGATCTAAAAGCACAGTCTGACCTGTCCATCTGTTCCCTAATTTCTTTTTTTGGGGGGTAGTTGTTTTGTTGTTGTTTTTGTTGTTATTTGATGGGGTTTTATGTTTTGCCTTTTTTTTTTATATTCATAGAGAAATTGCTCTTATTCTGTCTTCTCTTTCTTTAAAGAATAAATGAAATATTTGCAAAGTATCAGGAAAAAGAACCTCCTGTTTACCACTGTCCTATTAGATACCCTGTTACATCTTCCACTTAAGTGTTTCACACCATGTTTCAAACTGACAAAAATTAAATGCAATGCTGAGAAAGCAAGAATTAATATCTGAATGAAATGATAAATACTGGAGAAATAGAAACATAGACGGAAAGCAGCACATTTAAATGTATGTCAAGCTTTTCATCTCTGCTATGAAGTATAAACAACATGACAGTATGTGGCTGCATGACTTGAGAAGACACACACCAAAATATTTTGACATATTCAATAAACTGTTGAACAAGACTAAAATACTAAAGAAATAGATGAGATGTAAGGAGGAAATATGTCAGCATGACAGGAGAGGTGAACTGATACACATAAGAAAGGGATGACTCCTTGCTTCTCTTTTGTTTCTGTGAAGAAACAACAGAACCAGTATAACTATGGGATATTTAATTTCACAGACCAAATCTGTTGTCTAAGGGCTGATGGAGACATTTCATGCTATGAATAAAAACATAGCAATGATGGAGAAAATTTGATTTTCTTCTAAAGAACAAACCAGTGTACCTGTTGAACCAGATATACAAATCTGCATATTCACTAAAAAACTCTATAACTCAAATGGTCTATTTTTTTTCTAAATACTTATTTATATATTTACTGAAGCTATTGTCTTCCAGAAGCTTAAATACTGGCATCATTTTTATGTCAGATACTGTTTTTCCCTCAAAGCAATATAAATACATATATGTTTATGAAAAGGAAATGTCAGAGATGTTGCACGAAAATAGTGGATGATTTACCTGATACACTTAAAAGCTCAAAATGACACTACTATTCTTTTCAGTAATATGAAGTATCATATAGCAAGTTTAGCTGTATTTTTTTTTTTTTTAAACAGGTTAATGTCTTTCAGATGCCTTTTAAGACATACATTATTTCTTTAAAAGACTGCCTCCTTTGATTTAAAGTGCTGTGAAGGAACTGCAGTTTGGCTTGTCCGGGGAAGAATGCTGTTTCTTAACGAGTTGCAGAAAAATGTTTATTCCTACACAAAAAGGACACAGCTAGAATTCTTCTGTCTTCTGCCAGCAAAAGAGGTATACAAATATTTTTTTTTCTTATAAGAAAGCAAGAGAAGTTGGACAAGAAAAACTGGCAAAATGAAAGAAGAAAATAACTGCAGTGAAGTATGAACTCTGCTCTGTTGACCTCAATGCAGTCCAAATTGACTTCAATGTGGTCAGAGTTTCACAGTCATCTGGTGAGGCTGAACTCTAAGTGCTTGGGTGTCACGAGTCATCACAGTCAGAGAGCTGAATTCCTTGGTACTGCAAGTTGAATGTCACTTGCTTTCATCCTCTGTTTATTTCTACCTCTTGTTTCTTTTGGAGTATTTTAAACCAAGGTCATCTTTTGCCACCATCTTTTCATCTGACACAAATCTATAACTTTCTAATCAAGGCTCCCATCTCTTCCAAACCTCCTTTTCCAGTCAGCATTGCTTGCCTAGTAAATCAATGATACACTCTTAGTTTCCAATCAACTTCTCTCTTGCCAGCTTTCCTTAGGTGTCTGACCTTATTGTAACCATCCATCTGTGCTAAATCTTCACCCTTGCACCACCACTGCTCACCTGTTAAATTAATCCTGCCATCCTATATCCACGCTATTTGAATTTAATTATGTGAAACATTTTGTAAGTCCTGTTTGCATTAATATAAATGGTCTTAAATTGCTTAGCTAAATCACAGCAGAGGTTGGATAAATAGAGCTTTTAAAATGGGGTAAAAGCTGAAGGGGAGGGAAAAAAACTCCTTGAAATTAAGCAAGTATATGATAATCACTTCAAATTAAATACAGTCTTCAGGAAACTGATTTGAGGGTAAATGTGAAAATATTGAAATTACCAGTTTAGTGCAGAATAACAATAGAAAAAAAAAAAAAAAAAAGAAAATACAAACAAGGCACTAGTCCATATCAGAATAGGGGAAGAATGAATAGATAAATGTATCAGCATTATCCAAGGCACCCTTTATATCCCTGAAACTTATAGGAAAATATTAACCATTATGTTGTAGAAAGATATTGACTTAGGACCAGAAAACTGGAGAATTATTGAAACATCAGAGATATGTTGTAATGAAAAGAATTATTCTGAATGGAGCTGTATCTGGAAGGAGAGTTAGGTCCACCAGATATTGCAAGGTATAAATGACTGAATTTTAAAAAACATTTTCTGCTTTTCTTATGAGTTTCCTATCAGCAATATTTTATGAGTAACTTCTCAGTTGCTTAAGTGGTGAAATGAATCCTGATTCTGAAACAAAACCCCACTTTATCCACAAGTAAAACAAATAAAGTCATTATGACTAAAGTTCCATGCCCCCAAATATTTATGAGAATGCTTGTAAAAGTACAGGCTTAACAATCATACGTGCACTCTGATAGTTACAGCACCCAGAGTAAGATAAAAAGCATCAGTCTAAAGCAAATATACCATCACTTCCTGTGACAACAGGTATATGGGAAATGTAAGACCATCTACATAATATCACACTTGTTCCTAGACTGTCAGCATGGAACAGTGGATTTTGTGTATAATACTGTGTTTTAACTGAGGTAAAAACAGCTGTTATCCACACACAGCTAGCTGCTGTCATCTTCTCTTCCCTATCCTACTTTCTCAGAGTGTTAAAGTTATGATGTGGGAAAACCAAACATGAAATCAGTACAGCGTTCATGAAAAGCATCATAAAAATTCTAATTAAAAGACTGCTTCACATACAATAAATGTATTACTTCAGTGCCTTCAGACAAAATAAAATCCCCAACATTTTTCAAAAGAACATTGTCTTCCCATCCGTAGTTTCTGCCCAATACTTTTACCACAGTAACGACACGTTTGGGTGTGCACTGATAACAGTTTGGTAACAAGTGAAGCAGGGATAGCAGTCCAAAGGGGAAAGAAGGTCTGTGAGATACATGCAGTATTGTAAAGTGAATATAAGCAGATGGCTATAAAAAGGGTACTGAATATGCGATGATAATGATTGTTATAGGTCGAGTACATTTTCAGTATATAGGTAGAATGCACCAGTTAAAAATATATTTTAAGATATAATAGTGAATAGAAACATACATAATGTAACACAGAAGAATAGATGACATATTTATAGAGGGGAACTATTGCCAAATTTATTTGACCCCAAGCTGCCCCACAGCTGCATGCACTGTGAGCTGTTTGTTCCTGAGATTACAAACTGTTTGTCATCTTCACTGATTAATGGCAATTACAGTGACAAATTCTGAATCCAGTCCTTACCTAAAGGTGACAGATAATCAATATATTTACATTCCTTCACAAGCATGGATGAGAAAGAGTATGATACTCTGCTCTTATGCAAGAATAAATAATCTTGGCTATAAATATAAGAACTATCCATCACTCCCACTTATTTTCCCTGTCAGCATTTCTCCAGCTGGAATTGGGGTACTGGGCATAGTGCACTGCCTATACTGCAGGAGCAATACCAACAGGTCTCAGGTTATAAGTTAGTGGTGTAGTCCCATATGGTACATAATCCTCCCCCAATGCCAGATAACAAACCACTAGATTTCACATGACTCTTTTATGAGTCAACAGAACTAGCAAGTTTGAAACAAGCAGCTCCTGGAAGAGATGAAGGAAATCCAACTCAGCAGAAGTCAGCAGTAATATAGCCCTCTACCTGTAGTGTTTACTTGTAGTCCATTACCCAACTCTGAGTTCATCTTTGACTCAAAATTGCCACTAAAACCAAAATAACCAACAACAGGGACCTTTCTAGTACTGCTGCAAACAGCAATCTGAATCATAACACTTGCACAAAAAAAAAATCCTCTGCCCCACGCAATATGACTAATACAATAATACAGCTAATGCAACTTCTGTTTATAATAAGGAATAAAAATTGAACTTGAGGGACTACTGAGGATTAGACCTCTATGCTCAAAAAAAAAAAAAAAAAAAAAAAAAATCCTTGAAATAACCATTTTTCAAAGCATCAGTAAGGAAGGCAGGATCTATGATTTCAAAGTGGGATATCCATTATCTGTAGCTCATCATCAGCACTGCTAGGAAGATTCCTTTAAGTGAGAGAGGCATTCATTGTGCCATCGCTCAGCCATGGCACATACATCTCCCAGTAAGCCATATGGAAGGCACAACAGAGCATGAAGATCTGTAAGTCTGAAAATGGATTATGAGGCTTGCTAACTATATGCACTGCACTTTAAAAAAAAAAAAAAAATGTATTCCCACTTTTTAAAAACACTTTCCACCCAATAATCACTGTCATTGAGACAGAAAACAAAGCAAAATATTATTTGAAAAAGTATATAATACTTCAACTTTCAATGCACAAAGTTGCATTAAAAATGTAAGAAGATACACATGGAAACCAAAGGGAAATGGATACTTCTGTCTAACCCAGGAATTCCTTCCCTCACTCCATTCTGAACACTATAATTAAGCACCATTATAGTGATTCAAGACTGAAAATAATACTTTCAAGTCACTCTTCACCCTGAATTGACAACAAAATTTTCTAACCTTCAAGAATGTAGATAATAGATATAAAAAACCATCACACAGCATCTCCTAGATATTGCCTTGATGGTAACACATATTGCCTCTTTATGTGTCCAAGCAGTGTCTGCAGTTGCTGACACTACCACTTGGCCACCTGTATTTCCACAGTCAGAGGTGTAGGGGTATGCAGCTTATCCTTAGAAAGATGGAATTCACCAGGCCATTTCTCAGCTCTAAACAGGCTTTCTGTCCTTTCCTCTCTTTCGATTTCACAGGACAATATTCAGAATGCTTGAAAATGATACTTGACTAAAAAGTAAATGCCTCTTATTACCATGGTATGTAATTCTGGTGGCTCCAGGCACTCCCCTGTGACTGTGGGAGTACCGCTCATTGATTGAGGTAGGTAGCTTAATTTAAGCATTATAATAGATGTCTTTCCTTAATACTAGTAGCTAATTGGCAACTTCAGTTGTCAGGAAAGGATAATGTCTGAAACTTTGTCTGTTAAGACGTGTGTCAGTAACTAGCTAGAATGACTGAGGAATAACTGAACATGCACAGGGATCCTCTGAAACTGTGACATAGGGTATATTATCCATCTGGGAATCTTGCACTTTTATACAGTCTTCCTCAAACATTTCAAATGTTCATAAGCTTGAATAAATAATCCGGTGTCAAAAACACTGAACAAGCACTAGAAAGTCAATAATTGGGCATGAGATCTGTAGGCTATTGCTGTGACTGAAACAACCATAAATTCATATTTCTTACCTCCTTTTTGAGAAGTGAGTTGTCTTGACAAATATCTAATTAAATAATTCATTTTTTTTTCTTTATGCAATATGTACATTTGGAGTCCCTAACTTCCAAAAAGTGCACTAGATAGAGCTACATTTCTCAAACAATTAATCTTCATTTTTGTCAGTAAAAAAGAGCTCAGTTCAGGTTTAAATGGTTATTACTTCCCCAAGACTGTTGCTCCTTTTAAATTTTTTTATACAGATTGCAGACATTTTTATTAAACTGTCTAACATTTCTTTGTAAAAATTCTAAACATGAAATGGTATCTTGATCTTTGCCCAGGACACTTCTGTGACTAGGTATAACAAAGAATAGTTATTACAAAAAGAAATGCTGTGCCTGGCATCTATATGCTGGGTTATAAACAGATAGCATGACGTGAAACTGCTAAACTGCTGATGACATTGAAGAAGTCCAAGGCAGTATAGCTGCTTCTACAGGGTAGAAAATTACATTCCAAAATGACATCAAAAGAGGAAAGAATAGGAAACTAAAGACCTTGCATTATGTGGGATATCAGGAAGAAAACCCCCCAGACAAACTGGTTTTATCCTCAGGCCTTTACGTAGGCTCCTCAAATTTGAAATGCAATTTGGTGTAGGAATGATGAAGAGCATTATTT
>NW_008627399.1:7992-31056 GCF_000691845.1 Merops nubicus | reverse complement strand
GGGAAAGAGCTTCCCTTGCCTCTTCTTTGAATATGACTAGAAATGGCAACTGAGGGCTTCAGCTTTCTTTGAGCTGGCAGTTCCCACACACGCGGTGATTCTGCTTTGATTGTAAACAGATACTACACTTTCTCCCTCTTTTTTGGCATGTAACTAATCAAGTGCTTTTTTGGGTGTCACTAAAATGTCCCTTAATTAATTTGAAACTTGCATAACTGGAATGAGTTATTAGCATGTCTATACTTGTAGAAAGCGCATGTGCTAATGAATTATTAGGTACTTGAAGATGTGGTGGGCTGTCCCTTCATGCTGAAAGAAGCTACAAAGTGTGTCAGTTCTTTGTTTATGCACCTTTTGAGAGATCTGTGCAAAAGAAGGGTTTGGACAAATATAGACTGGTATAGTCTGGTGGCAAGAGTACAGGTTTTCAAGGAAGATTGCACAGTCCCTTCCAAATTAAACTCGCAGTTTATTGCCTGGATTTCCTTAGAGCCATCTGGATTTCCTTTCTTATTTGTCTTGGTGGCTGGTTCGCAAATCTCCCCGTTAAGAAGAGGAAATGAAAACTGTGATCAGAATAGCACCCAATGGCAAAGCCAATAAGGATCTCTAAAACTAAATTCCATCTTAAAAACTCACCTTTTCTCAAGAAACATGCTGTCTTACCCTTATTTCTGTTTAAATATGAGCTTAATACTTTTCTGCTTGATGACTTTTTGGCTGGAATGTCAAACTTTTAAAAAAGGCTATTTCACTTGAACACTCTTGCCAGCATCCTGTGAATTAAAATTTTACCTTCACGGATTTTTAGTTTAAAAGTCTGTTCTTTTTCTGCCAGCCACTATCCTGACTTCTCTTTTCTTGTCTTTCCCAAAATCCTCATGCTACACACACCACTAGTATGAGGAGCTGCAGATAGATGAGTCCAAGGTGAATCTCCAAATGAGTCATTGCTTTCTCAGTTTAACTAAAAAGCAGTTATCATTATGCTATAAAACTTTGTCCTTGCAAAACAGAATGATTATTCTTCAGTTTGAGAATTTCAGGGATACATTTTAAGTGTTTTTTTTTTCTCTCTCTCTCTCTCTGTCTTGCTCAGTAACCTTTAAAAAGTAGCCAAGTCTTTAGTTTTAGTGAGTTTTCTTTTAATTAAAAGTTGAATGTTAGAAGAGTTACAAAGCACATCAAGGCTTTCACAGAAATAAAGGAAAAAATGTAGCCTTAACAGGGAGGACAGCAAATATGTTTTTCTAACTGAAGAGCACTAAGTTCATCCTGTATTCATATTGAGAGCTCCTTATCAGATTGCACTCATTTGGACTATATAAAAATCCATCTGAACTAATGCAAGTCCTTCCACTGCTGTACTCTTCCATTTTTTCCCCTATACATTTGTTTTTCTCAAAGAGTACCTCAAAGAAGCCTACCACAGAGAACACACCTGAGGTAATAAAGAAAAACTGAAAAAAACAGAATTGTTCCTTAGTGATGGTGTCTGCAATTATAAATTAATTAGACGTCACTTACAACTGGAATGGTATCCATGCTTCCCCTAGAGAATCTGAGAAACTCAAGGTCTGGGGTGTGAAAAAACAAGCTGATGGAACAAAGTACAAGTTTGTGAATGTAATGAAGTAATACATCAAAGAAGAATTGTGGAAAATGTGAAAAACATCACTAACAATATTCAGAAAAGAATCATGCATTCCCTTTGTATTAAGGTAGGGGAAAGAGAACCAAACAATACCATTTCAGAATAAATCAAAGAAATCTAAGCTAAAAGAAAAATCTGTATTTGGCACACAAAAGGAAGAATTAAACAAGAATGTATATACTCTAGATTTTCAAGGAAAAAATAAAGGTTAGAAAAAGAGAAATGCTAGTGACAGTCAAAGGAGCTAAAGAGACTAGAAAGATTTTACTTTTTTTTTATTTTTTTTTTTTAATGTCAAGAGAAAAGCAGAACTGGAAAACCAACAAGTTGTTAAGGGCCAGACTCACTAACTTCAGAGACATTGCACATGGATCAGAAAAGGGCACTGGCAGATTAACACCCCAGAAAAATAAATAAAAATGTTCAAATGAGGAGGTCAAAGATTGGTGAAATTGATCTGTTTTATGAAATCTGTTTCTAGCTCTAAATAGGCAGAAATATGATTTAATGCATTAAGCAGTGGAGAAGTTATCTAAACCAACAATGATATCAACAACAGCAAAACCTCCAATACCACATGTATTTGCTATAGCAGTTGCTAAAAATGTTGAACATGCAGGACTTAGATAACATGAAAAAAAGCAAATTTAAGTAAAGTAATAATTCCACTGTATATTCTGTAGAAACAAAAGCTAAGAAAAATTATGAAAGGTTTCTGAAATTAAGACTAGTGAATGGATTATTAGCTAAAACTAGCAGGGGATGATCTCATCATGCTCTGAATCTCTTTTGATTAAAAGAAGGCCAAATGTCTAAAGAATCAAACATCCGGAGTGAAATGAAAGAAGCTACAGCAGTTTGTTTGTGTTTCTACTACAAGCCGTTTCATATATTTCTCTCTTTTCCTTTTTTTAACAAAACTAGAAAAATTTATCTGAATGAAAAAAAATTATTCTTTGTGATACACTCAGGTAATTTTTACAGACTTAAAAAGTGGTCTCAGGCTAATTTCAATTCTGAAGGAAGTAACTGGGTGATTCCACAGAATCAGCTATTTAGTACTACTTCAATCTTACGTCATCAGAAGATAGCACAAACAAGAAGTCAGTGAAAATCAACAACACAGTAAATTAAAAAGTGCTTCAAGCACCGGTGAAAAGATAAAAATGCAAATGAATCCATGAAAAAGAATTAATGGATAATTAACCTTTGGGCCCTGATCGAAATCTCATTTAAATCAACTTGAGTATTTCTGTTGGTCTCAGTAGACTTCATATGCATCCCAAAATGTGATTTCCTAAGCTATAGGCAAAGAAAATAAAATACTAAGAAATAATATTCCATGGGAGGAAAGAGTAAGAAAGAAAAGAATAATGCTGACATGTTTAACAGTAATAAAGGCAGAGTTAAACTGCTTGACAAGAACTATAGAAGACAACAAACTTTCAGGGATGCAATTTGAGTTTTATATACAGAAAGAAAATCCGTGACAATTGTCTTTCTGGTACAAGTACCTCAAATTTTCAAGTTGAATTATTTAAAGAAATGAGAACTTCTTTCATCTTCAGTTAAAAACAATATTGAATTCTTATATGGGCAGTGAAAGAAATTTTTCATTGAGAAAATACAGTTTTAAACCTATGGAACATATGAGAAAAATACTGAAATCTTCTTTTAAAATCTCTCTTAGACTTCAGCATGTTTTCAATAACTAAATCCCCTCCTCAGTAGACCATTTCAAGCATCAGTAGCTATGAGCGTTCAGTTGGATTGCTGAAGTGGTCCATCAGGGTGGAAGGAACTGTGAAGGTGGTATGTGATTTCAGGTTCTGCTTAAGGAAGGGGAAGCAAGCACCTGAAGTAATTTTTAATTTTTTGTTTTTTTCACATGACCATGACTACGCTCAGTGAATACTACTGCAATCATTTTGCAAAGGGCCAAGTGAAGGGGAAAGAATAAACAGCAGTTTCCAGGGACATAAATTATTTTTCTTATAAGTCATTTGTTATTGTTGACCAATTACATCTTAAGCCTGTTTAGTCTCAACATAAGCTGTATGTTTATTTGTGGTGAGTTAATGGGTGTAGCTCCAATTAACCACGTGCTGAATGTCAGTATTATTTCTATACAACAAATATAAATTTCATAAGAAAGAAGGGACATAAAAAAGGATGCTCAATATTTCATTCTGGTTTTCATTTTCCTTTCTCTCTCTGTGCTACAGTGATCAGAGGATGTTAATTAACAGTAGAGCACGGTCAGGTACTCGCAATCAATTCAGAGTGCTCTAGGAAGTTATTGCCCTCGTCAGGTGATTGTGTGCAGACTTGTCATCTGTTGCAACGCAAAATGAAATGATTTAGCATATGTTTCTTGGAAGGATGGACTGTTGAGACCATCCTCTATAGGCAAAAGCTAAAGATTCAGAATATTTCCTTTGTTTTCCAACCTTTAAGCACAATACATTCCATATGAAGACAAGCACATCACTAAAATGCAAGCTAAAATATTATTAATATTAAAGCCATAATCCTATAATTATTATTTATCCCCATGAAAGTTGTGGCAGTCACAAAGCCCAGACTGCTTAACTAAGTTGTGTAGAACAAGCATTGTGTTTCTGCCAGGAATATAAGAGTCTGACTTTTCTAACCTCTCTGCTGACAAAACTGACAATTGTAGGAGAATCAAAGACTCACCTGCTAAGCAATGACTTTTCATTAGTGTCAATGAAAAGTTTTCTTGGCTTTTTTTCTTTTCCAAAAGCATCTACTTCAGTTTAATAATACGGTAGAACAGTTACAGAAAACACATTCAGAATTACATGGTTATCAAGTATTTGGTTAGTCACCCTCCTCTGAGCAGTTCTACTAAGCAAGCCATGTTACTGTTACAAACCTCCAGCTTGATTACGTACTGCATTGGGTCTGAGAAATTCAACATTAATCTGAAATTAAACATTTGATTCAAGAAATTAAACACTGAGTTACACACTGAACTCACTCGCTTAAAATGCGTATTGAGAGGATGGCCCAATAAAGAGAGAAGGAGTAAGGCATTAAGTAATATGTAAATATTGAAAGCAGAAAGAAGTATTGCATGAATGGAAGCTCATTTGTTCAGGAAGCCATTAGTAGTCTTTTTTCCCTTTCATGTTTCTCTAAAAAAAGTTTCTCTAAAAAAAAAGTTTCTCTAAAAAAAGGATGTAGACTAATGTGTCTCCACCATCAGAGAAGCCCATGATGGGGGGAAACAGCAGGGTCTGGTGCAGGAATTCCAGACCTCTATTCAAACCTGTTGCAGATCTGTTGTGGAATAAATAGCAAATCTCTGCTTCCCTTTCCTACATTCATTTCCAAGAAGAACTGAAGAATTATTAATAATGAGATCTTAATATGAAAGATGACACTTCTCTAAAGCACATCTGACAACCCTAAAATCATATGAGTCTCTCCCTGCTGAGAAAAGTAGCTTTTGAAAAGCCATCTCAAAGATCTTTATGATGATCATTGTCCTGTGCAGGCAGGGACTCAACTTTAAATTCTATGTTAATATTTGAGCTAAAGTAATATTAAATTAAGATTAATTCTGAAGTCTTAAATACATATGAATAAAACAATTAGGAAGCCACCTTCAAGAAATCCATGCATATTACTGGGTCTAACTCTCACCTCGCTTAACATTATTTTATATCACTTAGTGATAAGTTAATTTGTATTTACTCCAGAGAATCCTATGCCCCATTATGCTGCATACCAGCCACCCTAAATCTGATTAAAAAGATGCATATTTTGGTGAGAGGTTTTATTTGTCACTCCTATTTTTGTTTCCTGCTCCAAAAGCTGTTTCCAAAGGTTTCCATCCATGTTACTAGACAATACTATAGTTTTTTCAACATTACTGTATTTGGCCTATAATTTATACAAGCCTTCCTATCATTTTGCTTCTAAGACAAGCTTTCAAGTAAACTAGATATGGTAACATACTTCAATGACATGTGGTCTCAATTGCTTTAATGCAATTATATAGTACACCAGGTTTATTTAAAAGATTAAATAGGTGTTTCGCTTATACATTATTTTAAAAATGCAGAAGTCTTGTGCTTTTTTTTTGTTTTTCCCCAGAGGAAAAGAATTATATTTCTATTAAATTCTACAAAAATTAACATTTGTTAGAGATGCACTTTTTTGTTATCACTTCATGGTTTGTTTTCAGGTTTGGTAGGTTGGTTGGTTTGGTTTTCTGAGAAGGAAGGTTGAAAGCAGTTTATTTATTTTTCTTTGTTGAGTACTGGTTAAGTATTTACCAACAATAGAAAGCAATTTAGCTTCACATTTTCCAGCAAGAGTAAAGGATAAAGCTGTTTATTTGCTCTATACTTAAAATGTCTTCCATTGTTACTAATTTATACTGCAGTATATCCAAATCTCTCATTTGTGTCTAGAGCACATTGTGAATAGTGCTGAGCACAGAGTGCCTATCCCAGAGTCTTATATTCTACAGATGTTACACATGGGTCAAGACTCAAAGTCTAATTTCAGTTTTCTTCAGCCAAAGATTTTGTACACAAGGTTAGTAAACGTGTTCATCTTTTTGTCTCTCAAATTCTTTAACCTGTGTGGTCATGATAGACTAAGTTATTCATGACAGAAAGCAATAGACATGCCTGATCTCATAGGATTTCCTACCATTTCTATCCTGTTTCTCTCTCCATTTGTTCCAGACCTTATGGCCCCAATTACTGCTTTTGTCTTCAGAGCTTCACTATGGATTCAGATAGAACTGGGAGAAGAGAAAGGGAATATCATTCAGTGTAAGGATGTTAGAAAACAACAAAAAAAGTGTAACGGTCCTCAGAGTTTGTTTCCAGATGTGATAGGTCATTCCCTGACTACTGCAATCCTCCTCCCCCATCCTGTAAGAGTAACAATGGTCAGGAAAACAAGAGACTGCAACTTAACTTCTTTTTCAGTGTACCTCCCTCTCTGTTTTTTTTGATGAGTCTCTTAAATTTTCAAAAATGTTTTTCTGTTAATCTTTTTAATAAGCATGCTGAAGGAAGAATTTGTATCCAAATCCCACCAATTTAAAGGCTGCTAACTATAAAGTAAAAGCACAAACAAGGCATCGACCAACACTTATTTTAAAAAGATCATAAAAAGGTGCAACTAAAGAAAATTATGTCCAAATATACTCCATAAAATTCAATTTACAATGAAGAATACAGACCTTTTCTCCTCTTGTTTGCATCCCTCAGTATTTTCTCATAAAGCTTTCATAAGATGGAAAATTATTATTTGTTCACATACAGTAAAAAGTAAATTAGCATTCAAGTAAGAATTTTAAATTTCAGTGGATTATCTTTGATTTCTTTTAAGCATTCATTAACTGCAAATTCACCAGCTAGAAATTAGAAGCAATTAAGCACATGCAAATAGTCATAGAGCAGGGACGTTTCTCCATTTACAAGAGACAGAAATGATTTACTGTTAGTGTGGAACAATGCAACCTACTACAGCACTACAGTAATGTTGCTGGCACCATTAGCAATTGTGGCAGCTACTGCAATTCTTTCAGCACATTATCTCCTATGAATGAAGTTTACAGGACAACTTAGAAATTTAGACTTCTTATTCTAGATGACACTGCATAAAGCTACAGCTCAGCTCTGAGGAGTGCATAATTGCCTAACTTTATTTTTATAAGCAGAGACACTGATGTTAAATGGGGATAAATCCTGTGGTTAGCTAGGCATGTTTTTAACTGCTTTGTGAAAGTGTTCATACTATCCCAGCATGCATCTAAGAACGATTATCCTATGCAGGCAGCACTGTATATGTGCATACCTGCAGCGATGAAGAAGGGAAATCAATTGTAGCTGATAAATGCAGTGAATGAATTAAACCATTTCTGCACACAATGCATATATTCACCTGTTCACACTCTGAGGATACATTCATTATGTGAGTTCAGCATACTCCAATGCAGCAAAGCAGCGAGGCAGACTCACTGGACCCATTCTCCTCCCACCACTTTTTCACAGCTGTCCCCCCTCACCATGCTCCAGACTGACAGGTCTTCACACCTAACAGGCTGCCTGTTATCATAGTGCAATAGTTGCACTGCATATTCAAATTTCCTCCTTATTCCTCCTTCCTGCACTCTCTCTCTCTCTGTTTTCACTGCCTCCCACATTGCATAACAGCCGTTCTGTTCCTGCACTCCTCTTGTGCTAGGTCCCCTGTCACCATTCAAACAACAAAGCAGGAGTTGCATACAGAGAAGACAGCTGCCACCCAGGCAGCCTGACTGGCTCTGTACTACTGTAAAAACCCTTTTTCCACATGGAGGGTGACAAATTCAGGTCAAGAAGAGCACCACTTCAGGGTGGAAGAGGAACTCCAAATTACACTGTGCCAACCCCACTGACTCCGGTATTAACTGCAAAAAACCAAGCCTATTACATACTGAAATCCATCATTGGAAGATCCAGATGAGTTATATGAATCCTTAGACTCTAGAATTTCACAGATTCACAGTGACCCACCCGTGACTGGTGACCCACAATTACTAGTTATTGACTAGTTCAGACCCAAAAGCTGAGCTAGAATTGCTTTGCATGAAGCAGGCTACTTTAACATGTTTCTTGGATCTAATTTAGCGTTAATTTTAACAATTATCACAATTATTTTACCGTTGAACACTCTACATCCTACAGATATAACACACACAAAACCCCACAGTTCAAGGCTGTGAAGCAAAAGGAATTACAATTGCTAAATTGCTTCAGATTTCTTCTTTAACAGTTGGAGAGCAACACTGTTACCAACAGTTTGTTGATCACTAACTGGTCTGCACTGTCATTTAAGCAAGCCTCATATTTACGTTTTAATAATTAATAAAATTTGTAAAATTGTAAATGTGCATCACTATAAACATCTTGATTATATTACAGAGAAATAGTAAGATTCCAGCTTGCTGTATTAATCAGTATGGTTGCCTCGGTTGGACAAAGATAATTAAATTTTCATTGCAATTTACTAAGAATAAGATTAGCTATAAATATTTCAACAAAGAAGATAAAAGGAGATTGTTAATATTTTATTTATCATGGATAACACTTTCAAAATACTTTAAAAAAAAAAAGAAAAAAAAAAAACAAACAGAAAGATTGCGTGCAACTTTTTTCTGAAGAACATTCTTGATTTTTAAGGACTAATGAAAAAGGTATGAAGAAAAAAATTCTGTTCCTGGATACTCAGTTTTTACTCCATGCTCATAGATCTAATTTGTTTTGCTTATCACTGGAAATTACCTTCAATACTTCAGACTGAGAACAGAAGTGTATGACATCTTTCAATATTAAGGCCTGCTTCAGACAGATGAGTGGATCTTATAAAGGTATTCATAAAAAGAGTGGGAAGCAGAATTTTTACATAGGACAGTTTCTTTTTCCCATTTGCTTAATGAAGTATGAAGCCTGAAAGATTAGATTTATTCCTTCATTTTTTTAAAATGTAGGATAGTGTATTTGGACTACATTACTTGCCCTGGAAGATGACAGAGGGAGCTGGATAGCACCCAAGTTCATGGCAAATTCCAGTGCCACTGTCAGAGACACAAAGAGTCTCCTAAAGAAAACAGAGACTCCAAAGTCTCTGGCTAGACACGGTGCACACACCGAGTCTTCAAACATCCAGCTCCACAGGCCAAATTCCCAGCTGGATTGCCCTGAAACACTGACTCATAGTGATCAGAAATTCATTGCTTAAAGTCTGCTCTTCCAAACTCAATGTAGATGTTGCTACCTGCCGCTCTTACTGCAGCTGTGATTAACTGACAGCAATATCATGAGGAGCAAGAAGAAACAAACCAATATGAGGAGGAAAAAATGCCCACATTCATAATGTTTAAGATAAAATTCTGAACTGAGACAACTTGTCTGGCTTCAATGGATATGTGTAGTACTAAGGGCATAATTTCTTTCTCTTCTGAGGTAATCATCTTCGGCTTGAGTTTATAGATAGAGAGAAGACTGTATGACAAAGGATCAATTTAAAGTAATGTTCCTGTTAGCACAGTTTTGAAGTGAAGCAGTAGGGCAAGCACTCTCAAAACATCCAGCACAATTTCTGCCACAGCACTACCTGTAACTGGAATTACATCTACAACCATCAAAATCTCACACTTGACTTTGAAAATTTACCCTCAGTTGTTCCCAGTGAGAAGAAACTACTGATTATACCTGCTACTTTATTTCATCAAAGTGTTGCCAGTAGAAGTAAGATTTTAAAGCAATTGCACTAAGGGTGCTTTAGCCTGGGAAAGAAAAGCACATCAGGCATTACACACATGGATTCTGTAATGAATAGATCAACCTATTCCTCAGAAATACTTATGGAAAATATATTGCCACTTGCAAACAGAACAAAATATCTTTAGATAATGACTTAAAATATTAACTGGCTTTGAAATCAAAAAAGAAAATAGAACCTTAACCCAGAGTTCAGATGGTAAAAAAATAATAACTAAAAGACTGGGAGGGGAAAAAAAAAAGGCAGGAGCAAATAAAAGAAACCCAAAACCCAACAATGCCCCCAGATAAACAGAGGCACTGCTCTATTTTTCCCCCACTGAGGTTTAATTTCATAACATTTCCAGTACATCTAATTAAGCACACCTCTTAATTTCTGCAGGATATGGGCATTAACAGCTTTCATTTCCTTTAGAGCTGTAAATATTTCTGAAGAAAAATTTAATAAGATCAGAGCTATGTAAAAATTTTTAAAAGGGACCAAGAAAGAAAAGTCTAATAAGATCTATTACACTTCAGGAATCTTTGCTAAAGTACATTTAAACTTTATAATGAATGAAGTGTTTGGCAAAATGTCTTTTTTCAGAAACGTTTGGATACCTGATTAATGTCTGTTTGGAATAAAATGAATGAAGCAGGGTAAAAAAGACATAACTATTGCCTGGGAAGCCTTAGGAGTTCAGTACATTATTATAGAGGGGAAACTGTATTACATGGACTGAAAAGTTCACCATTGCTTTATAAAAATCAGATTGTAAACATTTCACTGAGTTTTATTTTCTATGTTTATTTCAGGCTGTTGCAAAATCCATTGCATTATATGTTTGGGTACTAGTGGTCGTCATCAACCAAAAAGAAAACACCCCTACCTATAGCAATTTTAGCTGACCAACATGGAAGATAGCCAGTTTATTTCAAGATAATTTTCATAAAATGTGGCAAATGAAAGCCATGGAAAAAATATGTAAAAAATACATTTTTGAGCAGACAACCCAGCTAGAATAAAAAGCTTTTTCTTAATAAGCAATTCAAAAGTATTTGGTCAGTTTTCAAGAGTTCTAGCAGATAAAGATATTAAAATCCATGTATGCATCCAAGCACACCTTCCAACCCAATAATGCCTTTTTTTTTTAAACTGAGAGACAAAAAAAAAAAGTATCTTCCTTGAAAATGTTATATATTTACATTTTACTTCTGCCTTATTAATTCCACTTTTAAACCGAGTTAGTTGATTCCTTTGTGATATACATTAATCACTTTTATAGCAAGAAGAAAAAAAATAGTTTTGAAAGAAAAAAAGGCATGATTTAAAAGCAATAGCTCTCAGTTATATAGAAATTATTGATACTATGTTAAGCTCCTTTTAACCTTTTCAGGTTTCTAAGAACTGAAGATGCTGTGCACAAAACCACAGAAGACTAAATTTTGAAAGAAAACTTTCGGTAAGATTCTTGCCTGACCTGTTAATTACATTCTTTACTTGATTTCAAATATATAACATGGGCTAGAACAACATTTTTAGCATTAACTCTTAAAATTTACATAAAAGAAAGGCCATTGTGCATCTGCCTTTTGACAGGGATATAAACTATGAGTTCTTTCATTATTATTATTATTATTATTATTATTATTATTGTTATTTCACTGTCTTTGCATACAGCCAGCAAAGTCCTAATTCCTCAGGTACTGTTAAATTTTTTAAGTAGACATGAACCATGATTTTCAAAGCAACTTGTTATTTGGAACCAGTGAATTTAATAAGAAAAGAATCCTCCAGAGCACTAAAGGATATTCTTGCCAAAGAAGCTTAAAAAATTAAAAGATAATTTAAAAATTTCTCCAAAAGTCCACTGAAAACCTTTTTCCATTTCATTCCCCACCTACCTTCCCCATAAAATTATTATATCGCAAAGAAACTTTAAGAAGGGATATCCTTTCATTTCTTTTGGTCTTAGATTCTGGGTATACACAAGGATAAGGCTTGTTGCACCTTGTGAATATGCATTTCCACTAATACTGTTGCCTGACTTGTTACATCTGAAGAGCTTGAATATTTTAATTTATGATCATATTAATTATCTCTAGGGTATTAGTCCCAAAGTTCTTCAGTTCTAGGATAATTCTAAATTGTGCTAAGTCTCCCATTTGAGTAATTCCTGTAGAGAGCATTATCTCTTAATTCTAGCCTATGCAGTCACAATGGGCACATGTTTAATTTAGTAAAGTTGTAAACTCTTCCAGTATATAATATTCCCATCTTCCATAGCTTGGTAGGTAGCTTTATCCCAGCTTGAGTCTATTCCTTATCAATAAAGTCAAATTTAAAAGTATCCCTAGTATACAGAACATGATAATCTAAAATAAGTTTATATAGCCACAGAGTTATGATAAAGGAGAAAGAATGGTTTTAAATGTTTTCCATAGTCATACAAAAATAAATAATAAACAAAAAATAAACAGAATCTCAAGTGAAGCTCCCATATAATCTGTCATAGACTAGGATCTGGGAAGGAAAGCTATGTGCAAGTGCACCTTATCAATAAATTTAAAGGAATTGAAAACTGTCTTTGAAAATACAGAAGTCTGCCAGATATGAGGGGGGGTTTGATTGAAATGATTTACCATAGAAGCAAACAGTTTTGGCCTAGGAAATGAAGAACTACATTTAATGTAAATATTTTTCCTTATGATGCAGAGGAATCTTGGCAAATAGATAAGAGTCATGCCTTTTTTGTATGCTTGTTTTTTGGTGTGTTTTTTTTTTTTTTTTTTTAAAGAATATAGAGCAATTACTTAGCTTGTTCCACATCTCATGCTCCAAAATTCCAAGGAGCAGTTTAAAAAAAAGATGTTCTCCTCTATGGTTTCCAGGTCATTTGAGTACTGCTCTAGCACACAGAAAACTATCCTCATTTATTTTCTTTAGCACTTTCTGTCGCAACAGTCTGTAAAAACTTCCCAGAGTGACATCTAGTGATGATTTCATTTGCAGGTAAGATTTGGCTTTCTTATTTCATCAGTCTTTTGGAGTACTTACGAGATTCGCTAAACCAAGTTACTGTTACATTTTCTTCATGCTTCTCTTTCAAATTCTTAGGAAAATCAGAAAACATGAAGATTTTCTAAAAATAGGATATAAATAAAATGTTTAGAGCTCCATCACAGCTTGGGTAGAACTGATATGAAAAGAACTGAGATTTAATCTAGATTAATTAGCCAATTAGTATTGTCCACAAAAAAAAATTACATATATTAGTTTTAAATATAATGTGATTTTCATTTCCTGAAACCTAAAATTGCCCAAATTTGCAATGCTCTCAGCCATGAGGACAAAAATCCTAATACATGCCACGTACTTCATACACTATGCCAACACCATCTGTCAGTGAAGTTCTGAAGCTCCCAAATTTTAGAGTATTAGTCAAACTTTCTACGACAATCTTTTTGCATGTTAAAGCCTTAAAGCACTCTAATGCTCTTGATCACAAAATTCACCTGAAGCTCAGCCTTCCTTTCAAAATAACTGTGCTATTAGATAGTGAGGCAACCTTTGATAAGAAAACATACGAAGTTCAATATGGAAATGCAAAGTGTATTACAAATGAATTCTTTCTCTTGTAAGTTAATATTATATATGATTTATTTAAAAGCTGGAGAAGGCAGGATTTAATCTGCATTTTTAAACTGATTTTCTAGTGGGTAACAACATTTGAAGCTGGCAGTTCAGTGAACTATCATTTTTAGCTCACTCCTTTTGGCAAAGCTGATTAGAATCTTTTTCTCGCAGGTAAGCCATTTGTCAGTTCTACTGTCAAGACACTCTGAGATGCTTACATGGGGAAATAATTATTAACAAATCCTTTGAAAATAAAATGTTTCTTGTTTCTTCCCCTGCTGAGCTTAGCAAGTTTTGTTACTTGCTTTTACTGTTGCATACTAATATGAAATCAAAAGGGCACAATGAGATAGTATTGGGAAAACCAGGAGTACTTTTAGTGACTGTGGTTATATTATGCATTGACGTTACATATGGTTGCAGATAGTTTAAACAAAAAAAAAAATCTTTCATATCAGTAATCTGAAATCAACTTTGGGAACACATGGACTCATCTTCTGTCAAAGACAACTTTGGAGGGGTGACAGCTCAGGCCAACTTTTATCTTACTCATCTGTAAGGAAGGATTCACTGATAACCAATATAGATTATCTATTCAGAGGTAGATTAGAAGCCATTCATGGTTCACTGTTTGCAAGCTGCACCTAATCGTAGGATGAGGTTAATAAATCTTACATTTTCCTTACTTAAAGCATGTTGTGTTTAGATTCCAACTGCTGTATGTAACATAAAGAGTACTTAGTTGTTCTACACATGTCACTTTGCAAGAGAATAACAGTATGCAGAAGAAAGGCAAAGCCAGTCTGGCATACGTTTTCTGCATCTCACTGAAGTACCATCTCCCCAGGCACTGCCTGAGGCAACAATCATCAACAAAGCTCTGTGTGAACATCAAACACGACAAAATCACAAACGAAAAGTTAATGGTCACAGCCACTTTCTCTACATCATACAGACTGACTAAGCAAATTGACTAAGCAAACTTGACTTATATTACCTTCTCATTTTGCTCCAACCCAGTAACTAGGATTCACATCAAAGGAACATCAATCAAACTAATGCAAAAGAACTTGCTGGTTTGCTACTTTTATTTGATCCACAAATTCGCAATTCTTTTGAGAAGGTTATGATGGGAATTTCAGATATTCTAAAGGAAACATCTTTTCACATCCTCAGGTTTTTAAAATACCATAGCTGTAATGAATTTGCACATCTGCACATAGCTATAAGGATATTGTAAATTCAGTTAACTGGCTAACTAAAAAGACATGATTTTATTCTCAGATTTCTAAGGAATTCTTTACTTAAGGTTTCCTTTTACAGGAATTTGTCAAATCTCTTGCAAAGACATTTTGTGTTAGGCTATGTAAGTTTGCTATTACCATCTTCTCATTACTCCAGCCTGCAGATGGGTATATAGCCTGAAAATCAGAAAGTGCATTGCTTACGTGTGCAGACATTTGGTCACTCTTTCAAAAATATCTGGGTCTTTTTGTTGTTTGTTTTTGTACGTATTTTTTTTAAAGTAATTTACATATACACTACGCTCCCAGTGACATTCCTACCACTCAAGAGATGCCAAAGTTATGACCCATCTGCATATGCATATTGATTAGCTAAGTGGTTGCTGCTTAACAGAATTTATAATGGGTGAGACTTGCTTGCCTAGTCATCAGTGGGAATGCTCGTTTCCCCCACACAGCTGCTGAAGGTCACAAAACTTGTGGGAAGCAATATCACTGAGATTTTTTTCCCCACCAGTTAGATGTGGTTGATAATGGTCAGATGGTTTAAAAACACAGATGGACTTGATTACATAATCTTCAGCTCTTAAAAACAAACAAACGAAAACTACATGCAAGAAAAAAAAAAAAAAAAAGCATTTCTTTTCCCCAAACTTGTGTAGACCTAGTTCTACCACACACATAGCTGCAGAATTTGTTCTTTAAGTCAGATGTACTAATTTTACTGTCAGAGAGAACTTCACATCAATAAAATTAAAGTTTCTCCCAAGGTAAAGCAAGGTTTCAAAATTCAGAATTTAAATATCTGGTACTCTTATCACTGAAGTATTCAGCAGGCATTTTGTGTATATCACCCATCATAGAAAAGAGGAATCCTCTAAGCTTAACATGAAAAACTCAAAGGCAACAATATTTTCTCCAGACATCCCCACATGGTCACCTTTAAGATAAGATCTGCCTGATAATTAGCTCCACCTCCGCTCTTTTGAAATGTTAGCAGAATCTAAACAATATGTATTTTAAACGTAATATGTAAATGAATGATTTTGTAATCAACCAAACCACAGTTGTAGGCTCCATGTTAGAAACAGATGGTCATCCTTTCACCTCAAAAGAAAACTGGTGTTTGATAATGAAATCTTGATCACCTACCATCTGCCTGCTAATGATTAGCAGCAACAGGATCATTTGTCTGAGTATACTCGAGGAGAAGTGTGCCTTGGACAACTTTGAGGAGACCAATGATCTGAGTTCACAAAGTAAATTAGACAGGTTATAGTTAAAATCAAGGTCTCAATTTCTCCTGTCAAATTCTGAATCTTTGCTGAAATCCTAACTGGAAAATTTAAAAAAAAATTACATTTTCTTCAAGTACATGGAAGTAACCCTGTAACCTCAATTCTGTAGAGTTTTTGCTTCCAGAGAAGGCAAATACATGATGTAAAACATGAGCAACTCTCCAACAACAACCAAAATAATAAAACCCATTGATTTCAAAGCTAATATCTGAAAACTAGAATTCCAATATCAGAGGCAAAGCCTGTACCTGACCTTTAATCAGCCATGCATTGGATGTAGAAAGGCTTGTCCTCCCTTCCAGCTGTTTCTCTGAAGCAACCCCTGTTTCCCGATGCTACAGCAAGGTTTTTATAGGAAACAAAAATAGCCAACTACAGCAGTGTAACTAAGTATAGATTTTCTATTTATCAGTGGAAAGCATAAAATAGTTTGAAAAAAAAAAAAAAGATCCTTGTACCCACTGTGTCTATAGATGACAAGACCTTCGCTCTGATTTTCCTTTGTAGTTCAGCAACTTACAACTTGCCTGAGCTTAACAAAGACCAAAAAGTCATTACTGTGAATGTACAGGAAAGATTTAATTTCTTCAGTTCTGAGGTTTGTCTAGAATAGCTGCTAATAACATCCCCTCATTTTCTCAATGACAATCAGTCTTCCACTTAGTTTCCTTTCTGGGACATAGCTTTTACCATAGCACATACAAGACTGAAAGGAAATAAAAGTCTAGTTCTACCATCTGTCACACATTGCTCCTCCTACAGAAATCTGAGAAGGCTTTTCTCATGATATGACACAGTGCAGTGTTTGTCCCCTAAGGGGATGTTCCTGGATGGTCAGAAACATCAGTACTTTTGCTTGTCAGTATGTCTACTAGCATGCCATATGTTTGGCAAGAACAAATTTAACTCCACACATTGTGAATTCCCTTTTTTCACAGTATCTTATCATTTTAGAAGAATATCTACAATTGAAGGCTTCCCATACAAACAAGACAGCAGGTTTCCAGGAGGTTGCACAATGGCCAAGTATTACCTCTCCTTTTCCAGATGTGGAAATGAATGCTGCTTCTGAAGATTCTGAGGTATCTGTGGGTTAGCAGAAGTTTTTGGGTTGTTTGGGGGTTCTTTTTTGGGGGAGGGGGGAGAAGCCACATGTCCATTTCTTCTGACTTGATTTGGAATTTTCTTAATGGAGTTCTAAGGATTGCTATACATTTAATGTTTGACACAGTATAAACATCCATATGGTGTTAGTTATTTCTGAGCAGCACAGAAACTGAAATCTGTTCAGCTATTACCTTTTGTAGTCACGTTGTGCTATAAGCCAAGAGAGAAGCAAGAATTCCTCAAGGTTTGGTATAATAGCTTACTTGATTATTCTCTTCTGAATGAACTAATCAAATGCACACTAATCTCAAACAAAGCCAGTCTCCCAGTAAAATTGATGCCTCTTTCTACCCTTTCTACCCTCTCCAGAATTATTTTTCTTTTAAGAGTGTGTATACTGTTCCCCTTTTAGTACAGTTTGTTTCTTACACTCTTTGAAATCTTCCCATGAGCCTTGTTTTCCAACTCATACTGGTACACTTGATTGTTTCCCTTCCATTCTTCCTGTCTCAGGTTTAGGATTCATTCTGCTATGTGCCTTTTCCTATTGCAGAAGAAACACTTCTCTCCTACCTTCTCAGATGCCATTCTAAGTATTCCTTGGGAGACTGGATTTCAGCAGCTTTAGCCTGGAAACCTTCCCACAAAAAAACCTGTCTTTTTTTCTTCCTCTTTCTCTTTCTTTTGGATCACCATACACCTCCCAGTACATTTTTCAATGTTGAAGTGTCAACTTTAATCTTAATAAGTTACCATACAGATAACCTATCTCAACAAATACTTTCCTACTTTATGTGATCAGTCCTACAGTCAGCCTTCCTTCATTTCACCACAGGGCTTGCAGTCACGTTGCACAGTCACAAATGAATAAATTTCTGGAGTGTCTCCATGCAGCAAGACTGTGTAATCTGACTACAGAGTTGTTCAGTAGGTTTCTCCAAAGCATCAAAAAACAAGACCTGGAGAGATCTTTTTTGAAGAAAGGGGGATGCGAATTATGCATAATTTGCAATACACAAAAAACATGAAAAGGTGTAATTTCAGGGACACAAAGCCAAACTATACATAGGGGAGAAATCAGGTTAAAGTTAATTGAGGTATCTGGACAAAGAAGAATAAAGCAGTGATTAATTTTTTTTTTTTTTTTTAATCTCAAGAGTTTTTTCCAGGAATTATTGAATATGGTACCTTAGAATACACCTATTCAGCCTGCAAAACACTAAAAATACTGTTCAGTAACTATTGTGATAGATTGTAACAGTACTGCTAACTCAGTACACTTAGCATCACTGTGTAGATTTGCCATATCTATGCAAATACACAGCAGAGAAAATCCTAGCAGGCTAGTAGTAGACTGGCATGTGTCCTCCAACACAACAATTAGTTATGCCCTTGTCACTTCAGTTGTGGTTATGTAATTGCAGATTATATTCTTATTAATATAAATGTTTACCCTTAGAGAGAAGAGATATGAAGCTTCTTATGGCTTCTTATCAGGCCCATGCTGATCCTATCTGAAAGCTATTCAAGTTTTTAGTGCCTAAAGACAAGTAATGTTATATCAATACCCAATGAAAAAAGCAAATTATATTGAAATAATAATAAACACTACTATAAACCAAAGCAATGAATTAATACAACCTTATCACAAACAAGTTATAGAACTGAATTATTTTTCCTCTATCAGTTCTTATTCTGCATATCAATTCATATTTACATAGACCATCTGCCCTTTCACATACCTTCAGAATGTCTTTTAATGAGTATGTGAATCATCTTACCATCCTGAATAATTAAAAAAGAGGATATTAAGCTACAAGCACAGAATCTTGCACTGTTATTATTATTTTACATTTTTTCCTGAAGTCATAGTTTTGTGTGATGGAAAAAACCTGACCTTTTCCTTCTGCTTCTCTCCTATCTTCAGCTATGTAAACTCATCTCAAATTGCAACTAAGTGAAAGAAATTAGAGGCACTTACTGCATTTCAAAATACTCTTCTACGTATCTTCAAACTGCAGGTTTTAAGACCTTTCTTACTTCTTTTTTTACAGAACTACAAAATATTTTATTTAAAGCTGCTTTTAATAGAAAAGTATTAGTGTTTAGCTTGGGAGGTATAAGGAAGCAAGGTTTATAAGGAGCATTAAATTCCTCTATTAGACTCAGCAAAGTAGCCAAAAAAAAAAAAAAAAAGGCAGTAAATTGTTATGTATCCTGTATCCAACCATTTTTTCAAGCCCAAAATGCAAGCAACAACTTTCATGATGATTATAATTATTAATTCCTTTTTTTTACTGTAAACATGCCCTCTATTTCCAATATGAATCTGCTGGTGTGCAGTCTCTGGCAGTTCCCTCCCCCCCAACACGCCCTCCCCCATGACTACCCTTCCTAGCCAAACACTTGGCAAACGAGATCCAGCCAAGCAAAGATTATTACTTATATGAGAAAAAAATGCAAAGGAATTTTCATGCTGTGTTTGATCTAGTCCTTGTTATTTCCATAACTTTTGGACCAAGAATCTTCACCACCTTTTACTTCTACAGGCCCTTAAGGAAGTTTTGAACATGAGACTTCCTGTTACCAAAACATAACAAAGATGACAAACAGCAGTAAGTGCTTCCTGATTAGTTTTTCATTTTTTTTCAACAGTTTAGTTGCAAGTCTTAATACCCAACACTGTGTAAATAATTCCCCCTTAAACTGAAATACACACAAGATCAAAGAAAAAAAAACCAAGCCTGTGAAAAGGTAAGTACAGATTTCATGGTTATTTGAGGTTTTTGATGTGAACATACACCCTGTCTCGCAGTAAGAGCAAGCTTCAGACTCCCAGTGGTCAGAAGGAAGATGAAAACATTGACAAGAGTACCAGTCATTTTAACACAGGCCACCACACTGCAGATTTTAAGAAACATTACAGAAATAAATTGCAAAGGTAAATAATCAATGCATCCTATATAGTTTCACTCCTTTAGCTCCTTAATCCAAAGATGGGTAAGTACCGATTTAATAGCATTTTGGGAAAGAAACAAGCCCATATTGGCAGCAGTTTCAGAAAATGCAAAAGTACATTGCAGTGTAAACTTTTCAACAAGGGCATACCTGTAACATTTTTCACAAGTTATTGCTCCGTTGTTTTGAAAACAAAATAGAGACAGAAAAAGCCAGATCTCCTGCATCAGTATTCTACTTACAGTGATAAATAAGTCCCCAAATCAAAGCCGGTCACAAATTGATGCCACCAAACAGCCATGCATGTCTGCAAAACAAGATAGACTCCGAAACTTATCTACAGGCATCTGCAGTGTGGAAAACATCTATATATATGTATCAGGCCAATTAATATTCCTGAGAGTGTTTATGATTAAATACTGCAAAATTAAGCATATGGAGTGCATTGCCCAGAATATGTAAGATAGCAAGTCTACCCTCAATTAGTAGATTTCCTTATTCCTGCAGGGGTCTAACTTGTGTTCCAGTGGTTGCTTGCTCCTGAATGCCAGCAGGGACTACAAAGCTGTTTTATTAAATGCTGAGTTATTCATAGCAAAAGTCATCTTTTCCTTTATGACCCAACATGCCATATGAAAACAGGGATTCGGCACCAGCTTGTACACTGTGCTGCCCCAGAAATTACACCAGCACAACAAATAGTCTTGTGGCAGGAGCACTCCAACAGTTCTGCAAGTAAACAGGTGGCGGATAAGATAAACACAGCCCAAGGCGCATGTAGCTTTCTAAAATTATTATTATTCTTAAAGAAAACATCCATAAATATACTCTTGCTTATACACATGGAAACCTAGCGCCTTTCAGGTACTGTTTTATTTTGTACACTTCTCCACACAGAGAGGGGATTTTTTGATTTTTTTTTATGCACAGAGTGAAATATCTCAATAAATTCTGAAGGTGGGAGGGTGAGAGAAAGATAACAGAAGAAAAGGGACATATGACTTTGTTCATCTGCACATATAGCACGTGTACAGAGTTGCATCATCCTCCCGTGAAGCAGTGACTATTAACCCCTAGGCAGCCATCGCTTCTCTACCTCGCCAGTGAAATAAATGAGGTGAGAGCAAGTGAACTGACAGGAGCATATAAGCAGTGTTAGGTGTGAATCAATCACTTGAAACACTGCACTGCAGTGAGAAAATGCAAACTGGAGAGACAACAAGGATCGGCGTTTCTGTCTCCCTTTTGTCAAGTAGCACCAATGTTATCGCAAAAATGGAGATGCACACAGTGCTTTGATGGGCACAGAAGTTCTGTTCTACACCCAGAATAGGTCAGCTATTAAGATCATCATGACAGACATCACTTTTTGATTTGTTCTGTTACTTTGAAAACTGCACAGACAGACGACACATCCGAGCTGATGAATAACAGCACGGGAGAAAGTAGCTGGCACTACATGTGCAGCTCTAGTCCCTGTTATTCTGCTACTGATCAACACAATTTATGTTGAAATTCTCTCTCCTTCTTAAATTACTTCTGAGGAAAACTGCAGAACAAGGAACACTCACTAAAAAAATTACCTAGAGTAAGTTTGAGAACAATAGCTTTTCACATGTATGATCTGCTGGAGCACAAATTTCTATGGCAATAACACTCACCAAACAGACCCTGCCATTGTTTTCAAGCCCACTGAAACAAAAAAAAAAAAACCAAGGTGACAGGCTGATGATGTAACCCATCCCCTAACTGAAGGAAGACAGATGAATGCAACAAATTAATGATTGCTATTTACAGCAAATGATTTTCATATAATTAGCCTTAAACCAAGACAGTGAACTGAGACTTTTCAAGCACGCTGAACACACTGAAATCTTTTTAGATGAACCTATTAGAACAGAAAACAAGTCTTCATCTATATTTTGTAATAAACACTGACACCAATATCATCAATAGAAGATTTATTCCTGATTATGGCTATACTGCCAGTTCTAGTCTAATGTCCTACATATTTAATTTTGGCATTCTTTTTTTTTTTATTTTTTTTTTTATTTTATTCTTGTCTTCATTCCTCCTCTCTCAGACCCATTTAGACTTGGCTTTGCTGTTACTACTTTTGATACCTTCCCAGTTTTGTCAAGGTACCTCAGTCCTCACCAATCCAAAACACTCCTGCTCATTTCACTTATCTCTGGCAGCTGTTTCAGTCTGGAAGCTCTACAGTTTGGGAATGTCCATGACAGTGTTCAGAAATGCAGTGTAGCATTGTTTCATGAGGTGGTCAAGCATGTTAAAGAATGAACCCAGCCATCAATACCAAGAAAATGAGTTTGACTTTATCACTTTAATTCTAGGGCACATTTATCCACAATAAAAAAAAAAAAAAAAATCAGTGTGTTATTGGCATAATAATTATGGACGGCTGGCTGTATCAGCAGGGGAGACCACAAGACTAGAATAGAAAGGCTGTTTCCAGTCAAAGGTGCGGGTCTCTGAAGTGATGTGGAGGCAGAAAAAGGCTGTACCATGCACGCTGCTGCTCCTGCCTTCATACAAGCGGGAACGTTGTAAAAAAGGCCTGAAGCATCTTGGCCTCTGAGACCTCTTCTCTCACATCCAGCTAATAAGAGTTAAAGCTTTTAACTTTTCTATGTGTTCTCTTTTGTAGTAAGTTGCATACTTTTTTACAGTCACTATACTAAGAAAAAAGAAGGAAAAAAAAAAAATACTACCAAATACAAACACACACCAAAAAAACCCACACAACAAAACAGACAAAAAAAAACTTGAAAAGCTAATGAACAATAAGCACCATGTGAGAAAGTACAATCTGAATACACTGACGTAAAACTTTGAATCTAATTGCATTTTC
>NW_008627399.1:3004-7963 GCF_000691845.1 Merops nubicus | reverse complement strand
CCCTGAAATAAATAAAAAATATCACACTTTCACTGACCAGAATTAATCCTCTTCTGCTTTTCCACTGGACTTCACTTTTCCCTTCCCCTTACTCTACAAAGGGAGTTTTTGTTATTTTTAATGAATTGGTAGGAAAAGAAAGCTCTGTAACGAGAGAAGAATGGAAGAATTGAAAGCACGAATGGAATGAGATGGAAAGCAGCAGCATGAAGAGAAAGAGCAACATGCCCAAGAGCTGGGAAACCAAGTAAGGCAGAGGAGACAATTGCAGTTACATGAGTGGCAGCAGCAATGCATGTAAATTTTACTGTGTGTAAATCTACACAGTCATCTCTTCACCAGCCACGTTTGGTGTTCACAGAAGCTAAAGGACACTGGAAGTTCTTTTGCAGAAGACATCTGTTAGCACATGCCCAACAGAAGTTCTTTGGTGTGCTGAAGCGAACTTCAGAAAAAAACTGGGTTACTGTCATCAATTCATTTTCTTTCCATATGCTTCCCAACTCTATAATCCTAGCTCATAAAAAGGTTTATTACTGAAAAAAAGAGTGAAATTCATTCAATGAAATCACCAAGTACAGGAACACCAGCTGTGTTCAAATACTATGGCACCAAAATGAATTTTACAACTAATTTTGAATCTCCTTATTGTAAGAGCAAGCAAATAAATACTGTAGTCTTAGTCCTAAACTCTTAGAATAAGCAGTGGGGGAAAAAAAAAGGATGTATTTTGTGCATATTCTTGAGTTCCCTACTCAGAGATGAGTTCTATCTGCATTATCATATTCCCTCCCATCAACTTTAAGGAATTTACTTACAGAGAGCACAGTATTTACTAGAGATTACACAATTTAATAGCTTTCCTGAAACCTAAGTTACCAGGCAGTTTATGATGTATGCTTACACTCCCTGGTGAAAGGTTTATGAATTGTTATTTATAACTCTTCTCCATCTTTCAGAAATGCTTAGAGCAGTATTATGAAGGATAAAGTGTCATTCTGAAGAAGACAAAACTGAGCACAGGGAAGCAGAAAAATTAATTAGATGGCGATGTTTAACAAAAGGAATTGCCCGCTTTCCTTGATAGACATTTAAATAAACTGTTATGGGTGAAAAGCAAGTTTCATTTTAAAAAACACTTTTCTACCACAAACACTCCTGCTTCGCAAATGCCATTATCCTTAGGAAATTTTAGGCACAAAATAAACCAAGGTCTCTTATTTATCTTGGAAAAATAATTTCAAAAGGCTTTGTTTCATAGTTTGTTTGCATTGGTTCATGTTTTTGGTTCTGTGAAACTGGCAGGCTCTTTGGCATCTTGGTAATTACATTTGGAAGATCTAGTAGATAAAAAGGTATAAGCAAGAGGAGCACAGGTGTATGTGTGTGTACGTCTGTGATACATTGCACAAAGGGCAATAGGAGAAGGAAGAGAAGGAAATCAATGTAGGAGAAAGAAGAGGGAGATGGGAAGCTAAAAAGATCAGTGGTAAAAAGCTCAAGAAAAGCAGAGGGAAACAAATAACAGAAAATAAAGAATAAAAAAAAGAATACATTTAGCAGTAATTTGCATGTTAAAGTTTGACAGTGTGAACAGTTCAGTTTAAACATAATGGAAACAAAACACAATGAATTAAAGCAGCTAAGAAAGTAAACAAGGAACAATCTGAAAATGGCCCAAGGTAAAATAAAGATGTGCAAAATAAGTTAAAACAAGACATAATGAATCTGTGTTAAAAATGTGTCACAAGAGGCATCAAATTTGTTTTGTGTTTTAAATACACCTATAGCAGGGTACACATTTCAACTAGCTACTTGAAATTCTACCAGATGTGGATCTGAAGGTAGGTAGAAGTTGACAATTTTATTACATGCCATGCAAGAGCAGAGCTGTGGATTTAGTCTTCCTGAGCACTGTAAAAGAATTCAACCTTAATGATGGATGGCCCAAACTTCAGTAGAACAATTGCACAGCTAGGCATCTTGCAGGATGCCCTTGAGGAATTTGGAATGTGTAGTGCCAAGATCAGAAGAAAGGCTGAGAATATAAAAGAGTATTATTAACCTTAAAATAAAACCAAAACACAACTGCAGTTGCACCTTTTAATAGCAGCAGATTCTTAATAGTTTATTATCTTATGTTTAAACATAATACATGCTGATCACTGACTACAAGGCCTCTGAAATACCAGGAACAATGCAAAGCAGCAATGAATGAGAGAAGAAATAGAGGTTTCGTTTCTCTGGGAAACTACACCTCCAGTCAAGTGCTTTGTTGTTTACATACAAATATTTCTGGGTTATTAAGAAAAGTGGAGTCAACATCTGATAGGTGTGTTTGGGGATGTGGTGCTCCGTCTCCACATTCTGTGGTGTATCATCTTCTGTATCATCAGCGTGAATATTCCTAAGTGCTACCTTATGCCTTTTGGTCCGTTTATGGATCAAACCCAGGCCCTCTAATTTATGTTGCATTAGCTTGCTACCTCAGGCAGAGCTAATGGCATCTGAGGTGATCCATCATTCCCACTGTACTCCACGAGCGGGAGTGAATGTCTGAACCAGTAAATGCCTATCCCCCACTTCTCTTCATCACAGCACACACCAAATGGGAGCAGTTCTGTTTATAGCTAGGAAAAATTACAGTCTCTGATATTGTTAGGCGATTATTTATGGCAAATTTGCTTCCACCTGTGATGCTAATTGTGAACATTTAGAATCATCATTCAGTGTGGCTACAAGGGATCGCAAAATAATGAGGTAACATGTAGACAAACAATTGGCCATCCGCATGGATATCTTTCCATTTCTCTTCCCCATAATCTTTGATTAGAAGGACAGAATAAAAATTAAAATAAACATTTTAGGCTCAACTTATTGATTGGAATATGGTTTTGATTCAAAAGTACATGGTACCCTTTACACTATGCAGCCAAATATAAAGACAATCTTGATAAATATTGCAAAATATTGTCTTTGTCTCATGATTATCATTTTACCCCCGTCATAAGTCCCCTGTTTTTATGAAATTCAACTGCTGTATTTCTTCATTACGAATGATTTAGCTTTGTGCACAGACAGGTAGTTACTTGGAGTATATTTATTTTGGGTTTATCTTTAGTATCAAATGTCAAAGAAAAGCCTTAGATATTATATATTGCTATGTTTATTTTTCATGATTTATAAATTTATTGTTTCAATGTTTAGATGAACCGTATGATGATGAAGGTATTAGAGCAGACCTAGGAATACTTTCCTAATCATACTGCTTAACGCTGTGAGTACGGGTCTTTCATTTCTGCAGACATCACATTACTCAGTCTACATGGTGATTCCAACACTCATCATTTGTGAGCAGCACAACAACTGGGAAATTATCCTTCCAGCATCCAAAACAATTTACCTGTGATTCATCTATAGTGATGAAAATAACTGTTTCAGATACATCAAATCTTATGATAAATGACACAGGTAAGCGAAACATTGTTTGGGCTTTTAGTCCTTTCCTGGTTAATATTACTTTTTGTATCAAAGACATCCATTTTATTTCCTCAGCTCTGCAATAAGCTTTATTCCTAAATGAGTCAGGGCACCAGCAGTGCACAGCCCCACAGAAAAGAGCACGCAGAAGGGTCAGCCCTTTTGGAACTGCACAGCGCACAGTCTTGAATATGGGTGTAAAACATAACAATATAAATAAATGAAGTAAGATTCAGTATAGAGAAAACATTTTAAAAAGAAGCCTTTCTGCTTGACTCCTTAGACACACATGATGCTATATCATAGTGATATAGTCAACGCTTAGGTTAGAAAGCTCAGCCACCAAGTTGGTTCACAAGCATGCCTGCCACAGTCTGCCATTGTCACTGAAAAAGAGCCACTTAAGATGAAATAAAAGCAATGCTCCTCATAAGGTCTCTCAGGCTTTTTCTTTGTCACAATTACTCTCTCCCCATACCTTAATTTCTGTGTGCATATTTACAAATATGAGGATTAGTTGTGCCAGAGAAAAGCTGTGCCTCTACAATTTCCTATATAATTAAGTCCTTAAGACCACAAAAAAAGAGAGTAGAAATCTACCTGAAGACCTGAGATGTGTGCAAGAGGCTGGAGGGCAGCTGGGGGTGATCCAGTATGCATCATTTACTTTACTGCACCCTGGATCCTGGTGTAAAGCAGGACATGCAATAGTAAAGTGGACAACTAACTGAAGTATCAACTATCAAGTCAGAATACTAATAAAAAAGGGTTATTTCTGCTCCTTAGTCTAGAAAGGTGTGCTCTTAATATCCCTGAACTACAAAAATGGAGGATTGTTACTGTTTTCAAATCAAAGAATAGAGTCCCATTTATCTTGAACTGTTTAATGCAAGTCAAAGCCTAACAACACTGTACATTAGTAAAATACACACAGAAGCTCCAACCACCAGCATGACTAATATAATGTGTTGTAGCACTGAGGGCACCGTTATATTATAAATATTCATTCAGATGGTAATTTATTATAGTTACATTGCACCTGCAGGAAAAATATATTCAGAAAACCTAAAATGTTTTAATAAGTAATGAAGGCAAACATCCTATGCACTACCTAAAAGTATAAAATGCATTAACTATATTACTTACTGATAAATACAAAGTGATACAGAATATTCCTGTGCTTTAAGAATTAATTTTTAATGGCCATCATAGTCACAGGGCAACAACATTGAGTTTTCTTTGTACTCATTCCAGTTTGTGATCCCCTTCTTGGAAAACATATGTGGACTTGCAGATCACACTCCAGATATGTCTTCTTCCCTCACCACAGCTCCTAATCACATTTTCCTCACATAGTGGCCCTCAGCCATCCCCACCTGATGAATTAGTGACTTACAAATGCCCTATGTTACTTGTAACTGGGTTTATGGTATTGCGCTTCACAGCAGTAAATTTCTCCCCTTCTTCATTGCTCTACTT
>NW_008627399.1:0-2973 GCF_000691845.1 Merops nubicus | reverse complement strand
CTACACAATATTCTAATCCTGTTCTGTACTGATTATTCCCTCCTGACTTGAGAAGGAGATTTTGATTAGCATATGTTAGTTTTACAGTCAAAGGTCAGTAATGAAACCAAGTTAAGACTAGCTCAAAAACAGCTCGGGGAGGTTCTCCATCAGTAACATTCTCACCAGCTCTTAGACTCCCTTTCTGGCACAATTTCAGGACTCTATAGCACACCATTCTTCCACCTCGCTATTTTGTACTAAGCTATTCTTCTGTACTACACGAGCTCTTCTGCCAGCAGCCATGACTCAGTGTTCTCCTGAAAGCCCATGGGCAGCCAACAAAAGACTGAATTTCTGTTCAAATGAGAACTGATCAGCACTTTCAATGGCTCTCTTAAATCAGAATAAAAGCACAATTATTTCATTTTTACTCACGGAACCTGAGAACATATAAATAAAAATGCGGCAATATGGTCTGTCCAAAACAGTAAAATACAGGTGGGTTTATGGGGAGGAGTGGATGGCAGGGTGGAGTTTCTGGGTTTGCAGCTGCTCAGTAAACCTGAAGAGAGTGCCTCAGTAAGCACTGGAGGGTTTGCAACCTTGAGGTACCAAGAACAAAGCCCTGTGCAAGCTCAGTGCAGAATTGCCACCGCAGGACAGAATCTTGGACCACAGAGACATCTGTGGCTTCAAACATGTCACCTTCTTACCAACGCACTGGACAGGCTTCCTCCTCTCAGACTGTGTCCCCCAAATAGGCTTCAGGTTACATTAGCATAGCCTGTCTAGGGTATATCAATTGTCACATTTAATGACATTTATGCTTTTATCTTCATCTTATATATATTTTTGCTCTGTTGATTAGCAGATCTGTCTTGTCTGGATTACTCAGATTTAAAAGTAGACAGTGATTTTTTTTTTATTTTTTTTTTTTAGGTTCTACTCTCTTGAATAGCCAGTCAGACTTAAAACTTAAAATGACTTGTTCCTTGACCTGTGATTATAGGTGCTACTTCTTTCAATAGTCTGAAAGGGATTTATCCAGTTTCTACAAAAATCGTCACTGTTCATGTAGAGCTTTCTTCTGCTGTGAAGGTGGTATTTTCAATTTTCATTCATGTTTCCATTAGTAATTGTCCTGGTTCCGTGTAAAAAGGGGTTCAGGGCAGGACCCACACGGAACAGAACTATGTACTCTCCTCTCCCCCCCTCCCCCGAGAGAGAGAGACACTTTGGGAAAAAAAATGAAGTATATTGTTCAACAAGGAACAGAAAACGAAAAAGGGAGGTAAGGAAAATAATATATATAAAGATTAGGGGAATAATACAAAAGATAAAATATACAAAACCCTCAGAAATGGTTCCAGGGTCCCACGGAGTGAAAGGAGAACTTTCCTCTCCGAGCTCCAAGGCAGGAGTGAAACAAGAAACCACTCCCTGCCTCTTATCAGAGTGGGTGTGGGAAGGGGAGGGAATACAATGGTTTCAGCCCCACCCCCGGGTCCTCCCAGTTGCTGGAAGGTCACGCCCCCCTTCCAAGCCTCAAACCACAACAGTAATGCTTTTCAATAGTAATGAAGTACAATATGCTTTTACTTTAGGGCAAAGCAAACTGTTTTACACTGGGAAAAAAAGAAGTTCTATTTCTTCTTGTTCTTTCTCTTAAATTACTTTAAGACAGCTGCCAATTGTCTAAATATTCTGGTTTCCAAGCTATAGGTAGTTGCTTATCTTAAAAAGATTCCTTGATGGCTTTCTTGAGAATTTTACTTTAAGAGACATAAGCTTTCCCTATATTTCAGTGTTATTATTATGTCAAATTATCAGTTCACAGTATTTTATATTAATACAGAAATAGATATATAGACAGCACATATATGGAACTTAGAATAACAGCCTACTGGCTAGAAACAAAAATGCAGATTAGTCTAACAGACATGAGCAAGTAATTCCTTGAATAATTCCTAGCAAATGCCATAAAATTTATCATGTCCCTTTCGTCTAGAAAAAGGAATGCTAATCTGGGAAGCCATTCAAGCCATGGCATCAGCTCAGTTCTGGTCTTTTATTTTTTATGTATTCTGAGTTAGGTGTGCTGATTTTAAAGACAAAATTAATTACTTCTCTTTTTTTCTGCTCATACCCTCAAGATCAAGACAGCTAAACTTTATTAGGTGTTGATTACATTCTCATAGGTTATGCCAGCATAAATATCACTAAATCAAGCACTAACTCATACAGTGTCATGGATCTCAAACCTCTTATTTTTCTCTTTCACAAGTATCAACTGAGAAGCAAAAGAATCCCCAACTCTCAACATTTGAAAGACAATTGAATTCTTCCTGAGAAGCACACTCAAAACCAAAACTTCAAGGTGGCTGTGGTTCTCCTTAAATCCAAAGAAATTCGTCCTTCTGGACACATGTATAGCTATGATTTTTGATATTCTAAGCTTTTTCTTAATAAGAAAATTTTCATGTTCGAGCTACGTGATTCTAGTGCTTTCTGTAACATTTTATTTCCCTTGAGATAAAACCTAGATTATTTCAGCCTCTGCAAATGTATTCAATAAAAGCACTATCAAGCGTTTGAAGCAGACTCACAAACAAGCTTAGCTGTCACACACTTGTCTGTCTTCTTTTTCTGCTTTTGGGATCATTTTATTCATTACCACAGTTAAGAAAGAAGATATACTCTTTTCCCATCAGATGCTCTGGTAGCTAGGAATCTCATGTCTTTCCTTTTCATTTAAAAACACAACATGAACCATGTCAGCTAACAAGCTATAAGCATTTACAGATTTCATTTAAATAGCTCTAGATCGTTTTGAAAGTAAAGATTTACAGTTGTTGGTTTTGGCTTTTTTTTTGTTGGGTGGGTTTTTTTTAATGTTTTTGTTTGTTTGTTTGGATTTTTTGCTTGGTTTGGGTGGGTTTTTTTTTGTGGGAAAGAACACGTCATAAAAAAAATAGTACGGATAAGCCTTCT